>NW_011887817.1:95289-145322 GCF_000806365.1 Fopius arisanus | reverse complement strand
AATACCTCCTCGATTGTCACGCTCCCCTGATACTTTTTCAAAAATTTCAAATTTTGTGATTTCAGTGAATACCTCCTCGATTGTCATGTTCTCCTGATACTTTTTCAAAAATTTAGAATTTTCAGATTTCAGTGAATACCTACTCGATTTTCCTGTTCTCCTGATACTTTTTCAAAAATTTTGAATTTTCAGATTTCAGTGAATACCTACTCGATTTTCCTGTTCTCCTGATACTTTTTCAAAAATTTCGAATTTTTCAATTTCGGTGAATATCTCCTCAATTGTCATGCTCCCCTGATACTTTTTCAAAAATTTCCAATTTTCTGATTTCAGCGAATACCTCCTCGATTTTCATGTTCTCCTGATACTTTTTCAAAAAATTCGAATTGTCTGATTTCAGTGAATACCTCTTCAATTGTCATGTTCTCCTGATACTTTTTAAAAAATTTCGAATTTTCTGATATCTGTGAATACCTCTTCGATTGTTATGTTCCCTGATACTATATCGAATATTCGAATCTTCGTATAAGATAAAATATTATTTCCATTCCAGAAACCATGCACCCAATAGTTTTAGTTTATTAAACTTTTTCCCTCTGCCAACCAATCTCACTAATAGCACTAATTACTGACATGTGAGTGATTAGTATCATTTAATTGCCGGTGGAACAAGGGGAATTTGATTACGTGTCAGCGAACAAGTGTAAGAAAGGAGGGAGCCTTCATTGAATGGTATCCTGTCAATGCTTCGGCTGGTGAAAGAAAACCGGAGGGATTGAGGAACAATATGGCGAGGAGACGAGGTGGAGCCCACTCGCAGCCTCCTATCTCTCCCTAAGTTATGCAGATTGTTTGGAACAGTTGGACTTTAATGTCGGCATAAATTCTTTACCACTTAACTTTATACTTGCAGCACAACTTCCCTGACTTTGTCTTTTACTTTTTGTTCCGGCGTTCATTTCTCCCCGACTTGTTTCGTTAAGACCTCTTCTCTCACGAACGTGGGCGGATAGACGCTTCTGATCTATGATAGCTTCCCCAATTCTTTTCCCAATCTTTTTCAACTCAAAATCCGACAGTATAATGTTGCCTCTCAATTAGAGATGCAACAAAAGCTGTAACGCTGAATTCACGGTAATTTCTCATTTGACTTGCACATCAGTGATGGCCAGAGGCCAATTGCTCGCTAAAAAAATCTAGATCAAAGCACGGAGTGAAAATTTTTATTTTTACAAGTATGAGATCTACGAGTAGTTTATTATGGTCTACTTAATGAATATGTGCTGAATCGACGCACATATTTGACCCGCATGAACGCCAACCGCCTGACCGATAATTGATTTTAATTATTTCAATGGAATCGAAGATTTTAATTACCCCGAGAGAATTACCGATGGGGAGGATATCCTTTAGCCCCGCCTGCGTTTTAATGGTTTCTTGAACTCGTTTCCATCGCAGAACTCACTTTCCAAATGTGGATGAGAAGAAGAAGAAGAAGAAGAAGAGGAGTTTATATTCAGACTTTGCGGTATGGAGGATTTTAATCGCGTGCACACCGCGGTGCATTTCCGTAAAAGGATTAAATTGGTAGATACCAATTCGCCTGAAGTCATCTGGCGAAAAATTAATGGGAAATTAACATCTCAAGGGTATTTGGAGTAGTCTATGAATTCTAAAGGTGACGTCTTTTTCACGTGTACCTCAAATGATTTCGGATATTCCATGCGTGGGGAGACGGAGGAAAGAGGAAAAATCACGGAAAAACAATTACACGAGGCTTTTTAGTTATTCGAAATTAAAGAGCCGTGTAGCTCTCTGAACGCTCTCTTCCTGACTGGAGTGAGTTGGCTCTTCAAAGATGAACAGCACCAGTCGAAAACCGATTTACATGACTTTAATGGTCAACCGGAGAATTTATGACGGAACGTTGAGCACTCTCTTTTCACACTTGCTTAGGTCACTCTGCAGAGGGTATTACTGCATCACGACGCCACCCCAATCCACTCTCCTATCAACACATTAAAGTATCTCATATCAATAATTACGATTCAAATGTGATTTCTTTTCTCCATCCATCCACTCCTTCAACTTGTTTCATTCGATTTTTCGTCTCTGATAATTCGCGCCGATTCCACACACGCGATCATTCGAAATGAGAACACGGGGGACAAAAAAAAAAGGGAAAGGAAAGTGAGAGATGGCAAATAAGACCGAGAAGGAAATTAGTTATCTTTTCATTTTTTTTCATTTTAACATTTGTTGGTTATTTTTAATGCTTTATTATATTTTTTCCCCGTCCATCCATTCGTCAGTTTTGTTTCGTTTATTTTCTAAAGAGAGTTGAGGTACATGCGTCGTCAATCTCAACTCGGGTAGATGAATTGCCTTGATAGGCAGTATCCAATGCATTTTAAGTACGAGCATAAGTGTCTCTCAGTCTGAAAGAGTAAAAAGGAACAGTGAAGAATGCAGGCAATCCATCCATGAAGATTCCACCTTGTTCCTAAAATAATACTGTTAAAATTCTAATTCAACAAAATTTTTTAATGTCCTGTTATTTATTTCTTTTCTAGATACATCGGTTGGGGCAGTTTTGACAACTATGACTGCCAACGATGTTGACAGTTCACCCGCGCTGACCTATCGTTTTGGAAAAATAAACGAGCACATTCCTTTCACCATCGACCGCTACGGCGGAAAAGTAATATTAAAAGAAGCTGTGGACGCTGAAGAGCATTACGAATATAGTCTCCAGGTTATTGCCAGTGATGGAATTCACGAGGCGACCACCGAGCTCGTTATCAGACTCACCGATGTCAACGACAACCCACCGAGATTCCAGCAGGCCGCCTACGTCACAACACTTGCAGAGGGACCAGACAATATCCAAGAAATCGTTGTGGTCAATGCAACAGACGATGATTTCCTGGAAATCAACAAGATGATCCATTATTATCTGCTTCGACCTGTTGAAGGCTTTTCTGTGCATCCGGACACTGGAGCTGTTACAGCTAACAAATCAGCGTTGAGTCGACCACTCCCGAAGGAAATTCACCTGACTATTGTCGCCAAAGACTCTGGTAAACCATCATTATCATCCAATTGCTCAGTTATACTTCGATTGAGTGGACTCAGGAGTTCCTCCTCTAACAAAGAATTCCAGCTCAATATTCCGGAGAATGCGACAAGAGGAACGGATATTCTCAAAATGACGGATATAGGATTGCTCGATGGAGTTATTGTCTCCGGAGATGATGGAACTTTTGAAGTGTCCAGAGGAGATCTCACACTCATTAAAAACCTTGATCGAGAAACTAAGGACAAGTACATTCTCCAATTAGCCTCGAGAACATCGAACACAACGTCTGGCAGTCCAGCAACTTCTGATTTAACAGTAATATCTCTTGAGATCACTGATGTCAACGATAATTATCCAGTTTTTGTTGAGAGGACTCATGCGGTCTCTATCCCGGAAGACTCGCCCCCGGGTACTAGTCTCCTGAGTGTCTCGGCTACCGATAACGATTTAGCTAACACACCTGCATCAATTATCACGTACTCCATCACTTCCGGAAATGATGTTGGTTTGTTCAAAGTGAATAGTACAACAGGCAGCATCTTTGTTAATTCAACGCTCGACTGTGATCTCTCTCCAGAAACGTACAATCTAATTGTTCTTGCCTGTGATACCGATATCAATCCTCTTTGTGCACTGACCAAAGTCAAAATAAATCTCCAAGATGTCAACGATAACTCTCCAAAATTCGCAGTGCCGGAATATTTGGAATTTGTTGGTGAAAATGAACCAATTGGCACTCGAGTATTTTCAGCAATGGCTTCCGATCTCGACAGAGGTATTTTCGGCAGTGTCAACTACTCAATTGTCTCGGCAGCAGCCACGGGCTTCTCTGAGATAGACGACAGCTGGAAACTGTTTAATGTCGAGGCAACTACAGGTTCAGTCACCACTCGCTCAGTATTTGATTACGAACAGAGAAATCGTTACGCTTTCACCCTAAAAGCCACAGACACCGGTGGCAGAACGGCGGAAGTTCGAGTTCGCATTGAAATAGACTCACGAGATGAATTCTATCCACAATTCACAGAGCGAATGTACAAATTCACACTGAGAAATAGTCAAACTCATGCTGGGAGTATAATCGGTCATGTGACCGCTACGGATAGAGACAAGGGTCCAGATGGCAGAGTTGTATATCAGTTAACATCTCAGCATCCTTATTTCAAGCTCAACCGAACAACAGGGACTCTTATTCTGAAGAAAAAACTTCATTTCGACGCCATTGAAGAGTCTTCAAGATTAGTGGTGTCTGCAAGTTCTGGTAGGCAAGGTTCTTTATCTAATATGACTGTCGTAGAGGTTAGATTCGTTGATAATAATGACGATGACAACATTGTATACAACGGAGTAAATTCTTTGGCGACTCCGAGTAATCTCGGGACTAATATGGCAATGGCAACGTCTTCCGGACTTGCGGACTGGGCCCTGGGGCTGCTTATCGCTCTAGTTTTATTGATAGCAAGTTTCGGTGCGATATTTCTATTCCTCCATTTCAGGAGTAAAAAGATGAAAAATAATACAAAGCCAGGATTAAATGGGGAGAGCAATGCAACAAGTTCCAATAGTTATGTGGATCCCAGTGCTTTTGACACAATTCCAATACGAAGCGTAGCGAATGTTGGAAGTGGAAGCAATGTCGGAGGATCGAATAGTGCTGGAAGTGGAGGTGGAGGTTGTCAATTTGCACCCCCCAAATACGATGAGATACCATCGTATGGTACCTCTGGTCAGGGACAACAACATGCCACATCTGAAATATCGGGAAGTGATCAGAGTGGGTCGTCTGGTCGAGGTTCTGCTGAGGATGATGGAGAGGATGAAGAGATTAGGATGATCAATGAGGGACAAACTACTGATTCTGCCAGTGATTTGTCAGTACACAATACGCAGGAGTACCTTGCGAGACTTGGAATTGTTGATCCACCTAGTGGAACCCCTAGACGACCACCTGAAGCGTTACCTCTTGACAGTCTTCATTTGTTCGAAGATGAAGCGGTTACCGAGGCAGAAATAGCCACTCTGATTTACGGAAAAATAGGGAGTGAGAGTGGTGGCCCAGCCTCGGGTCTTGGTGTACCAGGGGGTCCGTCCATGAATGGCTCATTGAGTTCGATAGTACATAGTGAGGAGGAACTCACTGGCTCTTATAATTGGGATTACTTACTCGATTGGGGGCCACAGTATCAACCCCTGGCTCATGTCTTCGGGGAAATCGCGAGGTTGAAGGACGACGCTGCGAGCTTTCATTCCACCAATTCCGGGGGTAGTGCTAGATTAAAGAGTGTACATAAGGCCCCACCGCCACCCCTCTTAACATCAGTTGCACCTAGATCAATTGCAGCACCTGCACTTGCCCGGGGTATGCTACCGAGATCACCGATCAGTCATGATGCCTCGACTTTTCCCTCAGCAGCGTTGAGTCCCAGTTTTTCACCATCGTTATCACCGCTGGCCACTAGGAGTCCCAGTATCAGTCCGTTGGTACCTCCAGCGGCATCGAGACAAGGGGGTAATAGGATTCCAGTTGTAGATAACGAGTTGAATATTTAGAACTGAAATTTTTTTTTTATTTATTTCGAAAAAAAAACAATGTCAAGCGCTATTTCCTTCGAATCATTGAACATATTGTGTACAACTGACTCCTAGATACATCGAGATTCATCAGCTCATGACTCATTAGTGTTTGTAATATAACGTGTACATGCGTCAATTTTTTTCATGTTGGAGGAAATAATTGCGGTCGATTGCAGAACTGTAAATATTTTATTGACCGATTGATCGACGGTTTTGAGACTGGCAATGTAGGTTTAAGTAGAAACTGTACATAAATTATGAATTGTTTCTTTCTTCCCGTCATTATTAATTTTCATGATCATCAATACGCGGATTGTTCCGCGTGACTGACAATGATTATATCATCATTGCGATTCAACTCGACGATAAAACTGTATATTTTCTTTAATACTCTCGGGTGATGAAATGAGAAGAGCTTCAATTGTAAAGTGTTCATTCAGATGCCACTCATTCATTTAATTGCAACGAAAGAACTGATTCTGATGGTACGACAATACAAGCGACCCTTCGGAGATAAACTATTTTGTACGATACAATTTTAGATTATTGTATAAACAAAACTGCCATCAAAGGGGTAGAAACTCTTGCACTTAGTAAACGAATTTTTTAGTGAAAATAAAAGACTGCTGTTTATTTATTTTTTCCCCGTCCATGACAAATTATTTGGAGGAAAAGTTACAAAATGGAAGTGAATTAACTGTTTCGGTGATTATTGTGTATAAACCTGCATTTATTATTTATACAACTTGTTGAGTCTTTAGTACATAAACACATTGATCAGTTCCCACTAAAGTTTTGTAAGTTATTTTTTGTCCAGAGGTAATAACTCTACATACAGACTTTAAGATGGAATCGACAGGTAAGTTAACAATGAATCAACTTGCCGAAATAAAATGAAATTAATAACTTTGACACGTGAACGAGTAGTATAATACTTTCATTCCTTATATAAAGGTGTTGTCTATAACTTTATCATTTTGTTGTTGTTTCATTTAGTGGTAAAAACCATACACACTACACTATCTATTTTATCTTCGAACGACTTATGGTTAACACATATCGATGTTACCTACACATTGACAACCACATTGAGAAAATTTTCCATCCACCGCAATATCTTAAATATTGATTCCCTGCGATGACCGAATTAATTAGAATTTCACTCTTTACCTCTTTCACAGGCAGTCTTACGATTCTCAGATATTTAAATTACCATCAGCGTGATATTTTACGACTCATTCTCATTATACTTGTGCCCTCGGAACACTCACAGTCCCATTTTTCTCACCGTTAATTCAACAAAAAAAAAACAATTCAACGTGTACCCTAGTGAATTACATATTGAAAATGAGACTTTGATAATTAATTACCGACCTACTCATTCTAAATATTTAATTGAAACAAAATCATCAGCTGATTTTTGATCTCTTTGTTTTCTCACTCACTTAAATGCTACGAGCACCATATCAACATGGGGAAATGATATTCTGAAGAATAACGCGTACTTTCATCGCGCCGAACTTTTGTAGAAACTGGCGCACCGAAATAAGGCACCATAATATATGTCCGATGATAATCGTCGAATCGATTGAAAAAATTACTAACTTCCAATCATCGAAACGAACTGAACACTTATAATTCGAGTTTTGCAAGGTTTTTTTTAAGAATCCTAGATTTGAAAAGAGAGAGAAAAAATATTGGAATTTCTCAATTTTTTGATTTTCCGTGATTTGAACGGAATACAGTAGACTCCCGTTATAGTCGCGAGGAATTCGATTATATGCATCTACCCCCACCATGCGCTCGTTACCACCGTAAACTGAATTTTTTCATAGCAAATTCGAATACACGAGAAATTTATTTTTCAGCTTTGTTTTCCGCGAAATTCACTTCCTCGGCAGACGAAAGTCCGGAGGTATGAAACTGATGAAACGGAAAGATACGCGAAAACAGAAATTGAGAAAATGTGCGACTATAACGTGATTCTACTGTACCAAAATACCTAGTCAATATTTATCACCCAATTCACCAAAAAATAGCATGCAACAACCCAACTGCAAGAGATAAATAATAACAGCAACAAAATATATGATAATATAACAAAAACAATAGACATCCGATGAAATTCACACGTTCATTTGCACCGAAAAAAAAAAACAATTCAATTACACTCATCACTCTCCCACATTCCTAAATAATTATTGACTATGCACCGATATGCTTTTATCATTTCTCGAAAAAGAAAAGTCCATGAAAAATGGCAAAAAATAATTGTACCCTAGAAACTGACTAGAATTCGACGGGGCGCAGGTAAATCCCATTCGAATGTATAATTATTTGTCAAGTTGTAATGGCGCGGAGCACAAATTGTGGATCCTTAAAGTAATGATCTATGGTATTTGTTATACTTTTCACATTACCCAGTATATATCATTAGATGTGTGAGATCGCTTGGATATTACAAGATGATGATTGCTAATCACGTTTTTAAAACGTGATCCGACCGTTGGTCAGACAGTCTCCTCAGAAACGTTGCTTGGCAAGGGTTGACAGGTTGCCAAACTGCAAATCAAAATGTCAATACAAAATGATTGATGAGACATTTCAATTCAACGCTTCTGCTTTAACTGTCTGTCTGTCTGTGTGAAGTGTACACCAAATAAGCATAATTCCAATGAATTAAATCTGCCCTCGACGACAGATTAATCTAAATAATACAATATAATGATAAAAAAATAATGGCTTGACGATGTGATGATGATGATGAATACAGTGCCCACAATGATGTTGAGTAACGTGATCCTAGCCCTACCGACAAGTTTTTTTACTTGGCGATGCCGGATATTCGAGTCTCGTCCTGCATTTCCACGACAACAGTATCAGGATCGGGTACTCGATTCGCGGATATGCAGCCATTGACTATTGTTGTTGGCAATACAACAGTCTCCGACTGTAAAATTGCATAATTGAATGATAATTAGGATTGACAAGGGATTCGCTGAATGATTAAATCCATGACCTGAATCTCTCACCTGATAGGCCGCAGCATCGAGAGCCATGAGTTCTTTCTTCGATAGATGTTCAACAACAGCCGCGGCATAGCAGTCCCCCAACATGTTATTGGTGGTTCTCACACGATCCCTTCACACCGTAACAACGTCATTATCGCAATTAATCGTCCAATTGGCATGGTAACGAGATAGAGCCGAGGATTATCATACTCACACAAACCAGTCAATGGCGAATAAAAGAGAAACATCTTGGACCGGAGCGTCGATTGCACTTAACACGACAAGAAGAAGTACCAGAGCTGCACTGGGAACGGACGCTGATGATACACTAGCTGCAGTCGAAGTCAATCTAAAAATAAATAATCCGTAAGAAATGAAAATAGCAATGGACACAGGACGAGTGGAATAATGGGACAAAAAATAATGATCTTACATGACAGTGACGATTTCGCCGAAACCGAGGAATATTCCATTCATCTGTGCGATAAAAATACTGGCAGTCGACACAAAAAGTGCTGTCCCATCCATATTAATGTTGCATCCAATGGGTAGTACAAATCTGGTGACCCTCGGGTCGACACTTAGCTTCTCCGTCATCAGTCGAAAAGTAACAGGAAGTGCCGCCGCCCTGCGCAAACCTTTGTTAGGAAATCCCAAGACAATAATATCTCCACATTTTAATTAATTTATTTTCCACGATGATATCAGCCTGATGGTCTCCAGGGATAGCCGCTTCCTTTTGGGATAATTAGGAGGTCATTCTGGCTCGCTCATTCTCTCATTCAATAATACAATACTTCATACTCCTACAGTCCAACTCCATACACTCTTAAAAACCATAAAAAACACTTGGAAAATAATGATAACGCTAAAAATGAAGAAATATAAGTGGTAAAATAATTGAAATAATCTTTCGATTTGATTAGTTGATGAGTTGAGTGATAACTCGGTTGGAAACGATTGCGATTGACCAGAATGACCATTGTCATAGGAAAAACTGAAAAATAAATGTCAGAGGTGTTATCTGAAAAGAAAGTGTTGGTTTTTTTTTTCTTTCTGATTGACGAGGTGCATTGCGAGGTGAATTCACTGGATACATCCTGGAACAAACGTTGTATTGTACCTTTATCTGCGGCCATCGTTACTTACCAACATACCCCCGATACTGAGTTTATTGCTCGTTCATTCATAACTGTTTTCTATGAATAGAAAACCACCTGCAAATAGGCCGCATGTCGTTTGATCTAATACATCATCATTGATATTCATATAGTAGTACTGTAACTCACTCAGTCACAGTTTATTCATTCTGATGTGTCTCTGTAAAAATTTAATCCACACACAAAGTATCTTCGGTTAGAGTCTGTAACAATTCTATTATTTCTTTTTGGTGTTGATTTGAAGTATCTTGCAAGTTGAGAAAATCTGTGGAAGAAGGGAATCAAGATTTTATTTCTTACTGACTATGATAAATAGTTGGAAATCGTCTCTTTTCTTCACTTGACCACAGATTATTTTCTCTTTGGTTCAAAAGGACTCTCCAATTCCTTGTTCTAGAGAATAAATAGGATAACAATTGTGGATTCACTTGATCAAAGAGATTCATGAATTTTTCTTCGTCATAGTTGAGTATTTCATCGAAAAGTGGGACAAATTAAAGAAACCAATAAAATTTCAAGGGTATGAGTTTCTACAAAACTCGTTGACATTTCTTTAATTAAACTGGGAAAATCATCGTTGCTTAACGCTATCCTAGCCGATAGTTTTTAAAAATAATAATTAAATTAAAAAGTTAATGAATTAATGAAAAAATTAGTGGGTGACGCTGCTTAGCCGCTCGCCAGTCATCGATCACATCGTTCACCCCCTGCAATTACATAATTACGGATCAACGTAAACAACAATATTTTTCCAGTTTCTTTAATGACACCTCGCTAGCCGGAGAATTGAACTTTTGAAAATAATTTTCATAAATTTTTTTCAAGCATTTTTTGTTTTTCATCTGCAGCGTGGAAGCGGTACCATTGTCTCTCTATCTACATCTTGTTTTGCCTCGGTCTCTCGCAACATGTCTCATTAGTAGTTTATTTCAGTGAGTTCATTAGAAGTCAGTAGAAAGTTCATTATGCTTGGATTTCAAATGCGAGAAAAAATCAGTCAAATGGAGAGATGAAAATAGATCAGCGGGATCAGCTTCCACGCCCGTTAATCCAGTCCAAGTGACACGGAGTCAGCTGACTTCCGGTTCGAGGAAGTAACAAAAACCCAACTTCAATCACTAATCTAAACTCAATAATTTCACCTATCAGAGGCGATTACAGAACCGGAAGTATCGGCATCCTAAGTGCCACCTGGGGCTGCATACCTCTCAATCGCTCTTTCTTTTTGACTATTTCAATGATTTAGGTTTTTTTTTTGTTTTTCTTAATTCTGGAAAATTCGATTGGGCCTTTCAGATGGAGCTGAGGAATTACTGAGCCTTTCACAGCGTTTTATGTCGTACATTTACAGTTTTCGAGTGCAATGTGACTAGCACATGATGTGAGTAACGAAGGATTCACATAGAAATGTATTCAAAACCTACAGGAAGTCAAAAACAATCGTTTACTGTGGGGCAGTGAATAACACATAGCGGATGGAATTAACAGTGAAACTTGTTGACAATTGCCGAGGTGTTTCCATTAAAATAAAATAAATATCAAACTATGATAACGCTGTGCAAGACCCAAAGGGATTGAAAAGGTGAGGATTTTAGGGTACCGCCACGGCCTCGCAAAGCCTCCACTTGGCTGGCTGAAACATACTCTATCATCAATTCCTCCTCTATTAGATCTTTCACTCAACAATGGAAAAATCGGGCCGGAAATAAGGGAATTTTTCAACGCAACAACTAACAAAGGAATGGAGAAAAGGTAAAAAGGGCAGTGAGGCGGAAAAAGGTACGCTAATGATGAAAAGCATAAAAGAAAAATATAAAAGACTAAAGAAGCGGAAAAGACAAGTAAACACGTGAAAAAAAAAATGATAATGAAAAAAGACTGAGGCCCTGTGAGGCAGGCGAGATGGATGTTGTATCGAATTGTGGGTAAAGGGAACCCGAATTCGAAGGTCGTTGACTCACGTTGATGCCATGGCGAAGGCGGTGAGAGTTCCCTGTGCCAGACCAGCGTAGAATTTAAATGGATTCTTCCTGACGATCGCGAGGTAAATAAGTTGCATTACGACGAGCTGATAAAAGAATACACCGACAACCACTGTGACAATGAACCAAGCCAGCTGGGACATGACTAGTGCCAGATCATTTACCCCGAGTATTTTACCAGCTATCACCGATGTTATTCCGATTGGCGTCATCCTGCAAACAAACATCATTACATCATTGCATTATTGCCTTATTGCATTATTGCATCAATTGCATCAACTGCATCAATTGCATCAATTGCACCGATTGCACCGATTGCATCATTGCGTCGCCCTAATCTCTTGATATCCATCAATCCAACTCACCACATCACAGTAGAAACCATCCTCATGATCACTTCAAAAACAGCCTTAAAAAACTCGATAACAATCTGTCCCTTTTTCTCGCCAAGTGTACCCAAGAAGGTACCAAAAACAAGACAGAAAAAAACGATTCCCAAGGTATTGGTGCCACTTCTGTACTGGATAACTCTAATCAATTCCTCTTCAGGCAGATCCTTGGGATCTATGAGCTTGTCACTGTCGTTCTGAAGGGGAGGCTGTTTAGGTACATATACTGTATGCGCCTGCTGGAAGGCTGCCTGGAATAAATTGTCAGGAAACATATTCCTGAAATGAAACACAAAACCTTTTAGAACAAAGCATTTTAATCGACCTTTAGTTCTCATTCATTCTATCAAGCTGCTCGTTTTTTTTTTCGCGCATGAGGTATTTACATGACTTCATTAAAGTTCAACCTTGGGACTTTGGCACACTCGCGATATTAAGGGTGCTCAATCATTGTCAGACGGTTTGCTCAGTGAATAAACCCTCGTTCCTTCGAATTGGCTGACTTTGACTGTATGTTTGGCGCAGTGGGATGCACTTGAATGTATTAGCCAGTGTGAACAAAACGACGAGGTATACACATAACTAATCGATAATAGCAATCTATTTTCGTCCCAATATAAGTATTTCTTCGTGAAAGCTCATCGTAAAGGATGATCCAAGATTACAGAGATTTGCATGAAATCATTTGGTGGCTCGGTTCGGGAATTATTGTAAATCATTACCTTCCAAGGTCTAAGAGGCTGTCAAGAATGTTAACTGCACGGGTGTGTGTGGATGACGCAGTGGCTTCCCTTATTCCAGAATTGCCAGGGTGAATCAACAGGGCGAGGGCAACCCCCAAGATAGCGTTGAAGAGTGAGGTCAGAATAAAATAAACCAGAGTTCTAACAGCTATTTTTCCATTCATCTTTGCATTGAGACTTGCCGATCCTGGGAGAAGAATTCAGTAACATTGCAACATTTTCTCATTATCGCGCGGTGAATAAAATTATTGTCATTAGTTACCGGAAATTAAACTGGCAATGACAAGCGGTAGAATCATCAATTTCAGCAGTCTCATGAACAACTCCCCAGGGTAGCTTATCAGCATAACAGCATCGCCACCGAGTCCCAGTGGTCGCAAACCAAACCCTGAAAGAGATAAACAATTTTAATTCTTCGTCATGGGTGAGAGGAGGAGGAGGGAGAGGGCCCCTCATTAAATATAACAAAACTATAAATTCGATAATTCTGAAGCCTCACATCGACAATGACACCTCTCTATAACGAGATGATATTACATAACTGATTCTCAAAAAGTGGGTCATTCGGGGGCTGCAAGTTTAACCATCGGCAGATGCTCGTCATTCATCGCGTGAATCAACGCGCCCTAGGTGTTGACTGGTACCGAGACTTTCAAACAATTCGCATTACTCCGCTAATTAAATTCCTTATTTTTAGATACCAGCCTTCTACCATCCCGATCACTATCCAATTTGTTCCAAATTAATTTTACCCGTGACAATCAACGCGGCGATTAAAATTCCATCACCGATATGATATGAATATGAAAAATAGTTAAAGGAGTATAAATTCCTGGAGACTATAAATTCAATATCGTGGAAATTCATGGAAATGTCGTGGTACTCGATGGGTACGACTATAATGATAAGAAAGCGGATCAAAATGTTTACTTCATGCTGGATATCGATCGTCCATGACTCTATCCCTTTCTTGAATGTGAAGTTCATGTAATAATAGGATAAAAGTATGAGAACATAAAAATGTGTGATTGATTGATGGAAGCTTCTTATAGTCTCATAAATTCAAGCAATTGCCACGGTATTACAGGTACCGAGGAGAATATAAATAATAATAATTTACCCAATAAAACGCCGAGTAGAACTCCGCTTAATGTAACAAGAAGCAGCATATTTTCACGCATCCATTTCCTAGTATCCGCCGTCACCTTCCTAGGACCCTGTGAGGCTGAAACATCGTGTCCTCCCATTTTAGCAAATAGATACTCAGAAAATCTTGCCGATGACTTTTCTTCCATGTCACCGTTGACGTTAAATTTTTTTTCTCTATTCTCTTGCGACCTCTCGCAGCACGTAAACAACGACGACGGGTTGCCGTTTTGGGGATGTTTCGGAAAAAAAGTACGAAACGACCAATCACTACCCACTAAACGTTTTTGGAGATGCCGAAGGGCACGGGATGTATTAATTGACCCAATCGTTGGAGTTCTCCAACTCTCGTGAAATAATCAATTAATGAATATTGGGTCCGCGAATTCGCACGATTCTACAGCTCTGGAAATCTGCGCCACCGATTTAACTTCCAATTATCACTGCTTCAGTATGTAATTAGGGTATCTCGGGGTTATTCTTATTCAAGGTCCCTCCGTGCGATGAAGAGAGAGATCCACTTGAGGAGAGAGAGATCCTATTGCTTGGATACTAGGACAAACTATGTTGAGTCGTCTTCACTTTTTTTTTTGTCACAGTCACTCGTTAAGCTCGTTATTAGTAATGACAGTGGATGAATGATTTGTTAATTGGTGAATTCAATAATTGGATGGGTCCAATGGAAGATGAAATCCTGGAGGCAGCAACGACCTTAGAAGAACCGTTGCGCACGGTCAGTTACCTCGAGCTCCTTATGAAGACTCAATTATTTTACCAAAATAATTGCTAGTGAAATAAACTTTGGGATTACGCGACAAGTACTCTCGGGTTGATTGATCTGGCCTCAGATGAGTCAATTCATATCCCTGCCAGAGGTATTTCCGCCTATTTCCTGGGCCTTATGTTCGCTTTAATTTGACAGTAAAAATTAAATGATGTGAGCTTTACGATGGACGAGTCCTGACTGGTTTTCATCAGTCGGCCATTGCCGTATTGATTCAAAAGCTACGAGCTTGCGCTCTCTTATCATGTATTTCTAATTATTTCCATGTCATTATCACCATGTAATTGAGCCTATCGAATATTATCGAGGCCATTTAGGAGCGCTTGATGAAAAATAAAACAGCTTCACGGAATTCTATTTCAGGGATATCCAAAAAAATATTTGTCTGCAATTTTGAAAATTTAAAAGTATCCCTGGTTGAGGGGGAGTCGGAATTTTTGCCTGATGATGTCGCCACATGGTTGAACACTCGATCTCTTTTTACCGACTGATTTCACTCAACTCCGTCGCCATATTTACTATGATTTTATATACGATAGAGGGCCACCATCAGCTTAACGCTGCCTCGCTACATGGAAAATTGCATACAATAATTGTTCGATTTGTATACATGTCATAAGCAACGCCAAGAAAACTTTAATTCCATCAAATTCTGAAGGACAAGAGGAATTCATCAACTCTTCGAGGTTATTCTCCATCACTGGATGTCCGTGAGAACAACAAATACATATAACCCTCAAGACAATAATATATCATGATTAATGACTGCTGGGAACAAACCAACAGCCAACAGCAAACAATACCAAAAAAGTAATTGCTCTGATACTATTCAATGCTACTAGAGGGATCATTTCCCAGTACTAACAGACTCTTCATTGTTTTCTATTAAAGCTTCAATCTAGAGGAATGAAGAATAATATCGAGAGTTTTTTCCATATCATTCGATGGATCCATCTTGGTGAAACCTAGCTACAAATCTCATAAAAAATGTACACGAGTGATCAGTCGCAACCTGGAGGTAACAGTCGTGGTAAAAGTACGGCTCTGCCTAATACACCAAACGAGAAGTCAGAACTCCCAAAACTCCGTAAAAATCGAAGACATGAGCTCAGATGGGGCCCTCAATATTTCACTGCAATAAAGGATATTGTTTTCACTATTGATCCAAAACCATACGTAGCTCCAGAGATTCCAAAGGAATTGAGAATTCCGAATGAGCCTGAGCATTCACTTCACACGTGTAAATACTGCAATGACTCGTAAGTGTTTGTATTACGATTCTGTTCAATATTTTTATCCCTCACTGATGAATATATGTTTCAGATATCGTTTCAAATCGAGTCTAGATGAGCATGAGAACCGAAAGGTCTTCGTTCTGGGCTACTGGTGCATTCACTGCTTCAGCGTTAATTGCACTCACACGAAGGAAGACAGATCGATGTGTCTTCTCTGTCAAAATATTGAGAACAAGAATCGTGCACGTTTGAATAGACGAGGCCTCAAGCGAGGTCAAAGGATGGGTTCAGTAAAAATATTCTACAATCAGTGTCAACTGTTTGCACACCTCAAGCTTCACGATGTGTATACTGTAGACATGGCTTATCTCATGCTGATGCCAATGCCCTCGGACGTTGAGAAAACAGAGTGGGCACATCTACACGATGCCTGCAAAGCCCTCATGGAGTATGCCTTTGTCAAGCAGAAGCACGTACTGGACATACTCAGGGCTGGAAACCACACGGGAAAGTGGTGGATGTCAGAGCCATCTGATTCATCGCTCATCGGTGAATTAATGAAGAAATATCTCATTGATTCGTGTGATGAATGGAAAGAGGCTTCTGATAACTCCAGTGATGGAACTCCAATGCCTAGAGAAGATTCACCCATCCCCACGGACATAACTTTCGTCGATTGTGGCCCAACGCCCTCAGTCTATATGCCTGTACAAACAAAAACAAATGCAACCACTACAGTGGGACAAATTTCTCTTCTCAAATCACCACCTGCAATATTCTCTCAAGTACCATCTCTCGATACACTCAAGAAGAAGATTAGTGTTCCACGATTAAATCGAAGGGAAAGACAATCAAGTAAACAACAACAGGTTGGCAAAAAGGCAGTGATTAAGAAAGGTGGTATTACTTCAACTCTCGAGCGAGGAACAGCTCATCTCGTCGAGAAGTGTCCACCATCGATTGCAGGAAAATCAGGTATGAGAAAAACTGTTGCGACACCTAGTATTTCAGCCCCAGTACTCTTACATGTCTCAAATTCCCCCGAGAATTTGAGCAATATTTCTGGTGGTGGAAAACTCGTGATACAAAATGGTAGAAAATACATAATCCGGCAAATTCCAAGTGCCAACTTCGTAGCATCTAATGAGGGTAAAGTAAGGGGAAAGGTGATTGATAATACTGGGGGTGCTCAGAATCCACCTTCCAATTACCAACAAGCGAGGATACCGCAATTACTCTCACCCGCTTTGAAGAATAGAAAGATTCATCTCCCCAGAAATTGTCTGGCCTCCGATTTTGAGAACAATGCCAATCTGCACTGTTTAGATAATGGACCCAAGGGTATGGAAATACTCCTCAGGAAATATCGTCTGGATATGCGAAAGAAACTATTAACTTATCCGAAGCAAAAGATTCAAACGATAATTAAGAATGTATCGGAATTCTGCAGTGAATTTACCAAGTCAGGTTGTGTCGATTCGTCGGCCATTTTGAAAAGAAATCTAGCGACATTAAAGTCGCTGACAGGTTATCTGGAGACAGCAGAAGAAGATAAAGTGCTGGCAGTCGAAATGAAAATAAACCAAGAGTTCAAGAATAAATTGACCACTTGGGAGTACCAGAAGAATTGCGTTGTCTGTCTAGAGTGCAAGAAGAAAAGAAAGCCCAAGGAATACCTGCCGGGAATATCCAAGGTCACAGTACAAGAGGAGGACTATTGTCTATGTGCCAATTTTATTTGTCATCTCTGCAAGGCTAAACAAGGAAGTGAGAATCAGTTTAAGGAGCATTTAAAATTTCACAACAATCAGTCCCCGTACACGTGCCCCGAGTGCTTTTCTCATTTCAGTAATATGCAAAATTTGGAAATTCACATTTGGACGAAGTGCTTTCATTTAAACACTCAGGTGATTTTCGCTTGCAAAGTCTGTGAAATGGAGGGCTTTCTCACAATGGAGGCACTGAGCAGACACTATTACGAGGTCCATACAAGATCGGTAATTGTTTGTCCCGAATGTCCCACTGCCTCGTCCTCTTACTACGAGCACGTCTTGCATTATTCCAAAGATCATACCGGTGGATCTCAGGAACCTGACGCATTAATCATCTGCGATTTCGGAGGATGCTTGGTCTCCCCCCAAAATTTCATGCTTCATCTTGAGAATCACCGTGAGATCGGAAGAATTCAATATTACACCTGTCCATTCTGTGCATTCTTCATAAAAAACGTCAGCGGTAATGAAAATATCATTCAGGATCACGTGTTTATGAATCACCGGGAACGATTGTGCGAGGTTATTTCTCCGGAAACTCTCAATTTTTTTGCACGTCACTTCAATCTCACAATAGAAAATGAAATGACCAAATCAGCGACGGCGAAGGGGAAGGAGATTGTACTCCCTAAAATCGTAAACTCCTGTTCGATAGCGGAAACTGCATTTGAATCGCATGATGAGACGAAATCTCAACAAATAGTTTCTTCAACGGTTATTAAACTGAGTAAATTATCGGATAGTCAAAAAGCGTCATCGGGAGTGACGATACCGAAAATTGTCAAGGTACAGAGTATGAATCCAGGTGCTAATGAAGCTGCCGATCCTCTCAGCAGTCAAAGCTCGAATGCAGCTGCCAATAAGACCGTTGATGTCTTGAATAATCAGAAGTCGTTAAAGATACAAACACTCCGTGGTGGTAAATTTGTTAGCATTCCCGTGAACTATGTTACGACTAACGTTACTCCTCAACACCGCCCAATCATGGTCAAGATGAATTTATTCGATAAGAACAGCAATCAATTGGACGGTAAGAAAATTTTGTCTCACACATCAAACTCAGCTATTTCCGTCCCCACTAATTCTACGAGTTCTGTGTTAAATACACTTGATCACGTGATTAACCCTACTTGGTCAAACAATCCGCTAACTGATCTAAAACAATCAAACGAAGCGTCTCAAGATAATTTCAGCATTATACCCGATGAACCCCGAGCTAATTTTGAAATTGAAGATCTTGTCGAATCTAGTGTTGATGAGAGTGAAGGGAAAATTTTAGATTCCTCGGAGTTGATAAGGGATGCCGACGAAGTTTTGAAACGCAAAGGAAAGCCTAATAAGCCTTGGAGAATAGCGCTTGATGGCTCAGAAGACTCAAACACTCAACCGTTGAACTTTAAATGCCATCTGTGTTATGAGAATATCACGACTGCGTATGAAGTGATCAAGCATCATTTTGCTACCAAACATTTTCGTGAGTACAAGTTGTGCGAGGTGAGCCCCAGGCTTGAAAAAATCACTTCCTCTGCTGAGTCTGACACGAAAGTGGAATGCAAGAAGAGGAAATCGGAGCCGAGCTCACCTCGAGGTGCGTCGAGAAGGAAGAGAAGAGGTGGCTTGACGAAATCAGAGGACAATTCACGATCTGGAATTTGTGTTACTCAGGAGAAACTCGAGCAGGTCGAGGGTAATTTCAAATGCAAGAAATGCGAGGAGCTCTTCGAAGATGTAAAGAAATTGAGGGAACACTTTGCAGACAGACACAGAATAAAGGGGCATTTCCTGGTTTGCCTCGAGTGCGGAGAGAACTTTGTCGTTGCCAACAGTCTGCAGATGCATCTCAAAGCATTCCACGGAATTATTGATACAGTGTCTTATCTGGCCCAGAATTCTCTCTATGCGCCTGACATTGGTGGCTCTTACGATGCAAGAACAACCGAGCCCAACCAGTGCTATGTCTGTATGGCAGTTTTCGAGGATAAATCTGCTGTTGACAAACATCTGAGAGTTCATGGAATGGCTTTTCTAAATCATACGCGGACTGAGGCGAGGAATGCACTCAAGACCGATAACAGAAAGAGCGACGGTAGTGATAAGCCGGAGGTGAAAAGAATTAACATAGAACATAATGGTGATAATGAGAGTCACGATGGGAGTTTTCTATCAAGGATATCTATGCTACTTTCCTGATAATCCTAAAGTATTACGTAAATTTGATTAATTTTTTCGAGTTTGCCTTGAGTGAAATCAACGATTCAGTTAGATTCGAGGATAACGTCCTCGATTATAACGAACATTTTTCATTCGTCTTTTCTCTTGATTTTATACATTGAACTTATTGATAAAAAATGCTGCAAGCCGATAGACGATAAACGATGGAGAACATGAATGATTGCAAAAGAGATTAGAAGCAAATTTTGATTTCTTCTTTTTTTTTTTCATTTTTTATTTCTCTACTTGAACGTGAATCTAAATTACTGAAAAAATTCCCAAAGATTCCGCTGTACATATTCAGCACTAAAAAAATTAAATGAAAAGTATCAAACTAAATCACACATCTTTTCATTGTAGAAACGTGACAATTGTAAATATCGTGAAAGATTTTTATAGTGATATGATACTGTCATACAAAGAAGATATGATTATACAGAAAATGAAGATATCCATGAATAAAAATACATCATAACAAATGAGCATTGTAGTCGTATTTTCTTTGAGATAACATGAACGGTAATAAGAACATGAATTACATACATTTTCATCGTACATTCCTTCTCAAACAATGCTTAACAATGCACTGATACGTCTTGATTATTGTTGAACATTTAAACGTCATGATTCATTTCTTTTCAACACCTATTTGTACACACAGAATGATGCCTCTTATTGCCAAAGAACATTGGTGGTACACCCCTGCACAACACGAAAAAATATTTGTATTTCGTTCTATTGTATACTGCCTATATACTCTATTCATTATGAAAACAAAATGATATTGAGTGGAATAAGGAGAAGAGAATCATTATACAAATATTCATTGATACGAGTCAACTTCCGCTTATTGCCAATCGGCCATCACATCCCCGTTCGAACTTCACTTCACCTCAATATACTATTGAAACATTAATAATAGTTTAATGATTTAATTGTTCAGCAGGTACCAGGAATTAGGGGGCATTCAATGCGATTAGATAATTATTATGCAGCCATGTTTGAGCTACAATGTCAGTTCGAATTCCATTCCAAATAATTCCTTTTTCATCTTCACATATTTGTGAAAATATTTGGTCCCAGGAGAGTCCTAGAGCATTGTGAAGCCAATCCCTTCCGTTTTGATTTTTCATTCTCCATTATTGGCACAACAACTGACAGCATGACTGTTTCTACGTAATATCGATCGGCTCACCAGAATTTTCCGAATTGAGAAGTTCCAGTTCATTATTATTACCTGAAGACTCGGTGTGTTGAGAAAGTTGGCTAGTTATATCTCCGCTTTCAGCATTGAAGTGCGTCGACTGAGATCTCGTGGTGTCATTGATGGGTAAATTAATAGATTGAATAATCTGCAATTCGACATCAGCACTATTATCCTCAGTTAGTGTCAATGACGATCCGGTCTCTTTGAAGAGCTGCCTGAGATCATTGCCAAGTAGAATGTCATCAGGGCTAGCGTTGGAATCAGCTGGAATGATCAGTGATTGTCGGGTTTCGGGTTGGCGTTTTCCTCGAATAGTATTTGCTAATTCACTCAAGGGAATTCCAACTTGATGTGTGGCCCATACATCGTAATTCGGTGTGCAAGGGCCAGTGGTATTCCGGAGTGATGCATTTGTAACTTTAGAGCGTGATGCATCGTCCATCGAATGCCAACGGTGCTCTATAGATTCATCGGTTCCAAGTGGAATTGTTCCTAGGCTATTTGCCGGCATTATGCGATGAGGGAATCGGGGTGAACCTTTTATTCTCTCGCGAGAGGAATTTTCCGAGCGCGTTTCTGCAATTTTCACAAATATTCCAGTGTAAAAACCACGAAGCAGTTGAAAATTTATTTATTTTATTTTCAAGTATCTTACTGAGTGGTAGACTAAAGTTGACTCGTGGCTCGCTGCTCTCTTTTCGTCGCAATCCAAGACTCAATCGCCTATCCTCTTCACTAGTTATGTTGATTATGGGACCGGAACCGCATCTCGGATGTGGCGGACGCATGCCTTGGGGTAGATTCATCTGACAAGTAGAGGAGGCTTTGGTACCCGGCACCAGTCCAGCTATGTATCCCATGTGAACCCTGAGAGCTGAGGCAACACCTAGAGATAAAAATCCATTGCTCAAATCTCTACAGCTCTAGTAGCTTCAATGTGCTGAGGATGAAATATTCACGAACCGGTAATGGAAGCTGTAGAAGTTTTTCGACTATTGGGACGGCTGCCGAAGAGACTGAAGAGACGCTGGAAGACCCCCAAGCGACTCGGTCCTTCCGTTTCGCGTCTCCATTGCAATTTGTATATGTCAGCCAAACTGCTACGGGCACCATTCGGCTCCAAATCTGGTTGACTGCTAAACGCTACGGTTCCTCGACGCATTCCTAACGTTATGAATCATTATTTTTCGCTTCAACTCAATTCCATTCTCTGTTCTCTGCGCAATACAAAATTTCTACCAAATTCTTACGGGCGTTGCTAATTTTTTAATCAATTCCTCTATTAATTATTGTTGTCTTCAAAGCAAACGGGATGAGGGATGAGGCTTAAAATTCTTTATTATTTTATTTTTGTTAGTGTGACGCCTTCCAGCATTCTAATATTACCTACCAGGTGGATATGTACAAAATCAACGGTTGTCTGATAGATAAATTGTATTTTCTACGAAAGATAAAAAAAATAGGATAAACTGGAGGAGAGGAGTCAGACCAGTAGTATTTGATGATTTTTTTTCATCAAAATTGCACTTACACTGTTATTCTGATTATTCTTACTTTATCCTCTATCTAGTATCTGACTATTGACCAAGCAAACCAATTAACCAAATAATTATTCAAATTAATATAACGTGAGGGAATTATGCTTGCAGGCGTGCAAATAGACGGAATTGTGTCACCTTCCCGTAATACCTGAATAATAGGAGAAGGACGAAGCGATAATAGAGTTTTATTTAATTTTCATAATTTCCAGTGCTCAGTAGAATAAGAACGTGACAATTTATCATCTTATTCTGCTGAACTATTGAGATAAATAACGAAAAATGCAAATCACTCGAAAAAAAAATATGAAAAAAAAAATTGGTATAAATGGGAAAGCAGCGATTTACGTTATGACAGTGGGAGAAAAAAAAAAATCTCACCAGAGGAATTGGCGGATGGCCAGCTCGCTCGTGGTATAACAGGTGGTAAAACACTCAACAACAGCAAAGGCAATCCTCCACCGATACTTGGATTTCTCTGGGGAATTGATGCACTGGATGATGCATGAGAAGGATCAATTGGCTCTTGGCCCAATTGTTTCTCCAGCCTTGCTAATTCGAACTCCAACTGTGCCATCTCACGACGGTAAACACGATTCTGTACTTCGACTCTGTACTGCAGTTCTCTATTTCAAGCATGATGGATATAAATGGATAACAGCATTGTCTGATTTTGGCCAATGCATAATTAATACCTGCGATCATCGTGAACGAATCTCCTTGTGTTGCACTCAATCTTGAGCCCTAGACTCTGAACAACCGGATCAGCTCGTTCACCCCCGAGTATATGCGCAAGCTGTGGTAGAAATAGAAGTGCCAGTGTTGCTGTTGTAGATGCCAGTATAAGTGCTGTGATTGTCACGAATGCGAGGGTGGCACGATCGGACATTAAATTAGCCAATACAACGACTATTCCAGATGTTATTACCACAGAGTAGACGCTCATACCGATGTACTGGGAGTCATTGAGCGCTGGGATTTTAACGTGTCTGCATCATAAAATTCAAATTCCAACCGTCAGACAACAGGAGATTGACAAATACCTTTAATTTCTCAATATATCACCTAGTTTCCCATGCCATGTACACCCCAACAACCAACAGCAAGCCTTTGTAAGCGTAAAGGGATGCCAGCCAGCCATTAGTGTGTTGTGATCGACAGACTTCAACCTGTTACCACAATCGGCCTTGAGTTCAGATGAATGACAATTTCCCATTGAATAACCAAACTACATGAATACCTGGGGCTGATACACCACTCCGCGATCCTGTGGACTTATCTCCAATGTGAGATTCCGCAGATATCGCTCCATCGGATCCAGCGTTACCCACAATGTTACAATTAGTCCGTCAATCAGCAGCAGAACGAAAATCAAACTAATCAGTTGAGTATCCTGGAGTAACTGTAATCATTGAGCGAATCAACGTGTTATAAGTACGAAAGTGAAATTGGAAACAATCCGTAATTGGCTTGAGATTTTTATTCCTCTTTTCATTCCTCAAAAGGTCATGAGAATTCAATACCTTATTTTTAACGACGCCACTTCGACTTCTAGTGAAAATCCGATGCACCCTGTAGGTCTTGGTGAACATGGATCCGAAGGCGAGAGAAAATCCCGCCGAGAGCAGATAAACTCGTGCCTAATAAAACGTTAACAGCCAATTACCAATTTATAAATTGATTTACGATGTAATTGAATATTTATTCGGTATTTTACTGTGCATATCGTTGGGAAATAGTTGTTTGGAAGGGTAGCATGATCCAGACCGAGAAGTATTACAGCCCCGTAAACTAGAGCACATCCAACAGCAGCCATGTTATTCAAACGAGGACTCGAGAGTTTTATGCTCCTGGGGTGAGTAATCAGTTCATATATTAGCTGACAAAAAGTCGGGGGAATTCACAGTTTTTTTTTTGCTTTTGCTTACTTGTGTCGACGGAAATGAAGATTGAATGCGAGAAATGACAGGGCTAGGGTCATTCCAACACTGGCGAGGCAGGCCACCGCCAGAAATGCTGCTGGATCGATTGTTACCATTCGTATCCTAAATTTTTCATTAATGAAAACAATCAATTAGACAGCCGCAGTGAGTGCTTTTCAATCAACTATTGCAAAGCCAAATCTACTTTTTTTTTGGGGGTTCACCGTTCTAATTATTTTCGCTGCTTCATCGTTTACAATTCAATTAAGTCCGACTTCGGGTTGGAGGAAAAAATCATTTCAACATTTAGCAGTATTTCGTGTACTCGATTATTATCGATGGAGCGGATGCATGTGAGATCAGATGTTGGTTGATGAAAAAATTGAATTTTCCAGTAGGATGTAATTTCAAACCTGAAAACACGTCGGGCCACTGGTGGATGACCCCCTGGCCATCTGACATTCGCGCATCCAGGACAATCTAGCATCAATATAGCATCTTCCGGGGTGTAAATAGCTACTCTTCTAACTGCATGACCTATCATCAATATAAACCATCATCAGAACAATCGTCAGGGCTAGCTATTTAATGTAAGAGTGAGCAGTGAAATTGTTTATTATTGCAACCTCTTTAATGTTGACGCGCAAATGTAATTGGTGGAATGAAAATTTTCACTGTGAGCACTGGTACTCCTCCCAGAGTAGAGTATTCCTGGCGAACGAGTGCCTAGGGGCATTATTTAAATTCGACATTCGCTCGCATATGTCGTACCTTTTTTTTATTTATTTTTCGGGCAAATTCAAATTTCAATGGTATCCAACTAGCGGTTGGTCTCCCTGCGTGATTGGCATCTAATAGAGTACCTGGAACTAGCAACGGCTACCTGGCACTACGTAGGTGTTTCTGAAATGGAATGGGTCAATTGGGGAGAATTGGGTGGGCGATGGGTCGACACTTGACGTGGTTTCAGGGAAATGCAATAACGTCGATGGAGTCGGAGGCTCGGTTATAGTTCAATCGATATTTAACCAAAGAACTTTTAAGAATCAAGACCAAGATTTTTCATTGATTACTAGAGCGATATCAAAGCGCACGTGGGGTACATCTCAAAAAAACTGAACTTTTTCATTTTTTTTTCATTCTATGAAATCGGATTCGATCGGAGCGGAAGTAATTTTTTTTCCGCTTTTTATCGCATCTCAGGATTGCACCGGAAGTCATCCATGGGTTTCAAGGAAAAAACCAAATTTTCCGAAATAATATTAATTTCGTGAAGATCTCTATTAATTTAGAAAAAAATGAATAATTTCAAGTGTCTTATTTCACCCTTTTTGGTAGAGGTATTGAATTTAGTCTTATTATTTTTCTAAGAAATTAGGTGCATTGATTTGCAGAATTCACGTGTTTCCAGGCAGTAAAACGAGTTGAGTTATATTTCACACATGACCCTCTGTCTCCAATTCCCCACGCAGTGTCAACTCGGTAAAATAGCCAAGGCCCTGAGGATATTATAATACCGACGTGTAAACTCACGTGAAATTGAGTAGTATAAATTCCCCGGTATCTCCGGATAATAAAATCCGTCAGTTTTATCACATAAATGGAATTAGATCCCTCTCAATCTGTCAATAGTAGTCCGTGTAGGAAGTAACGGAATTTGAGCTGTGATTGAATAAACCCTTGGATGGGAGGGGAAACTCACACGACTGATCAATTTATGTAATTGACGAGGCTCGAATGAGGGTAGCCAGGGGAGGATAGACGATGGAGACCCAGACCGAGCCATCAGTTTTACGGTGGAATGCCTCTGAATATCTTCAAACGAATATACATATATACCCTACTGAATCGAGCTTTCAATATACCTCGAGGCCATTTTCTGGTCTCTTACTTCAGTGAGTAAATGAGACCAAAGCTTGACCTTCCATCGACTCTCTGTTTATTCACACTGAGAGTAAAATTTAGTAAATGAAACTTCACCTATTTGTGTGCGATTGGAATTCTCGTTTTTATCGGATAAAACAATCATATATTCGTAGTACATCTGTTACTCGGTCAATCTCATGTACTTACCCTGCATCTGATAAAAAGCGGTTATCCCCACGCGATCAGCACCATCGAAAGACACCGGACCCTGACGATTAAACGATATTATTCATTCCCATCGATTTAAGACTGTTCTACACCCTTTTGGCCATTATTCACATTTTTTTTCCACTTCTATGGTAAGCCACGATGGGATCGACGTGAAAAAATCCAACCTTTCTATTTTATTTAACCATTTATTTTTAATGACTCACGAAATTTCAAACCGGTGTGAACAATCTCCTGCATTTTTTTCTGAACATTCAGAAAGAATCACAAAACTGTCAAAAAACGCATGAAAATAAACGCATCACTACGAACTTGCCATTACATAATGAAAAAACGTAGATATATCATATTTTTTCACATCAATTCCATCGATAAATTTGTAGGGTAATAAAAAACATGAATTGAGGTTGAAAGGGTGTCGAACATCGTTAAAAATCGCTAAGCGAATTGCTAAAATCCGTCCTTGGATGCATTCCAAAAAGGATTTATCTGTTGCACGTGCACCGGGGGATGGGGTTGACTCACCGAAACACCGAGAAAATTCAAATTCTTCAGTTCAGCATGGAGGTCATACGCTATGTCACGTCTCAAATGTGTATACTCAGTGATACTCGTGTTACGTTGATGCAATAGTGTTTCCACCGTTGACAATGCCATCGCCATCGCCCAAACCGCGTCATACGTTTGCCCGGCAAATCGTGAAAGTGTTACACCTCTTTTTGCAAGCTCCGAGGCGAATTCAATGCTCGTCTGAAATCAAATATTTCTATTTACTCCGTTGTCACTTCATCTTGTCAACCCGAAGTCCTCAATAATCCACTGCAAATCCTAAAAACCACTACTGACTCCTATTTTCCAATACATTTTCAGTGTTTACTTTTAATAATTTCATACTCGAGCTTTTTCCTCGAGGACATTCCCGACCATCTATTTCTAATCTTAAAGCACTCTCCATCTATTACTTTCCTCCCCGATTGCATCACCAAAACACTTGGCAGTCCTTTTTTCTCTGTATCACCAACCACACCTAGAAAATCCTATCTCAGGGGTAAAAAATAAACAACAATATATCGAGATAAAAATTTATATCAACACTTGGTTTAATGCACTGGATTATTTAATTAATCTTGCATTGTTATTGTGTAGATAATCCATTCGATGACTAGACGAATTTTCAGAAAATATACAAAGTAAATGTACCACTGACAAATAAATAAATGCATGTGGTGAAAATAGTTCACAGTTAATAATTCTGGGTAATTTGCTTCGTCTTTAATTACCAGTACGGTGTGAAATCCAGTTTTATGACTGTAAAAATAAAAAAAGGGAGAAAACCACGGGATTTAATGGTCTACATTCGTAATTTTACATTGCGGGCTAATGAAAGAATGTGAAAAGAAAAAAATTAAAGCAGAAAGGAAGAGAGAAAAAATAAGCGATGACTGCTGTATCTTTCGGTCGTTTTAATCGGTCAGAGTCTATTCTGCAGTTAAAAATGGACAAACTCGTCTTTAGAACGGAAACAATACAACGAAAAAGCTCTTGCATTTAACAATACATCCATATCACTCTGAAAACAGCGGTTTTACTCTGTTTCTGGCTCGATATCCGGTGGAATCGACTAATCTTTCAGTTCTCAAACACCCTATGCACGAAATATTACGAGAAATATTTCCAACTGTTCACTAAAAGCCAGTAACCCGTGGGAATCATTCTCCCGCATTTTATTCCATTTTTCTTCCATCGTTCTTTTACTCGGGTATTTATTATAGACGACTCAAAGCTGTATCCATTGTGTTTACCGCTGCGAAATGCTCGCACATACATTTCAGATTTCCGAATGACAACTTGCCATCAGGGGAGCTTTCACTCGTCCCATTAATATTGCACTACCCTGGATTAAATGTGGAATTAACATCGTCAATTCCATGCTTGTTGAGTGCCACTTTAGCCGCTCAGAGTACGTAATCAACTCCATTCGATTCTCCTGTTTTGGAGCTTGACACGTAAAAATTGTCCGATGATATTAAAATTAATACATGCTTTGTACAAAAAAATAGGAGTTCTTAAGTCCTCTTTTCTCATCAGGCATGCTAACGGGTGAACGGGTAAGATTTTTTTGCCTTATTTTTTGTATAGCTGTCTTATGCAAATGTTATATTAACTTTAATTCTCCTCTTTCGAATAAATTTGACGATGTCAAATTAATAACTAATGACAGTACTAATTAATTATTTCTAGCCCATGCAGATTTTCACAAATTGAACCGAACAATTTATGTATTAAAATCTACCTGTATACTAATGCTCATGAAAATTTCATAGTTAATTGCGATAGAACTATTGTAAGAGAGGATACATGGAAGTTATATTCACCAAGCCAGATGAGCTGGTTTGTTCTGGAAGAACAGTGCCATGACTCTTGACAATGATAACACCATCGAGGGTCTGGGTAAGTTGAGATGATGAGCAATCGTTATCCCCCTGTGTGTGCCACCAATCGCCAGTCATTCCAGAAAGGTCGATGGTCTCACCCGGAAGGATCCAGGCATAATCTCCACCGTACATACCAAGCTTCCACGCCTGCACCATTGAGAAATGAAAGTTTCTATTTGTTCTTGTAATCAGAGTTGAAGGGAGAAGAGAAGCTGGCACCTGTATAATTCAAATGCCTCTTTGAAACAGTGAGATTCCTGGAGTGGCGAATTCATGTTTACCAGTGGAAATAGACATTCTGAATTGCCATAGTTAAATTTTGTCCAAATTATGACATCTACTAGCCACTCGTATTCGTAGCTCTAATTATCCAAGCTCATTAAATTTCCATACATGAATTAACCAATATCCCAGAATCTCTGTACATTTTAGTGACTTGGAAAACAATTATTTTCCTTATTATTCCCAGCGCTTGTTATGGTGCCCAGCTTATCGCAGCATCGTTACGCCCACCTTCTGGTCCCTTAGCTAATTACCCAGTCGTCGACACTTCCTCGTTATTGCACAAAAAAAAATTATAAAGAATTTTTTCTCCCCCTTTTTTTTTAGCCGACGCGTTTCCAATTGCCTGGGGCTATGGCGGAGGCTTCAAATACAATTGCCCTGATTTCATGTTATTCACCGGAGGATATGGCAGATGTTGCGTCACTTCGTTCACGTTCATTATTCCGCAAGGCAGAAAAATTTACAGGCCGACTGATACAATCAATGAGAAAACGAAAAACTCACTCTCAACTTCATATTTAATATGAAACATCGAAAATGAGATACGATGGAATTAAATATATCGGGGATATATTGAAAGATTTCCGGAAAAATGATTTCCCCTAATAAATTTCCCCGCACGAAATTTACCTTGAAAATTTTTTTGTCGGTTAATTCAATGACTTGCTACATAATAATCATGATTACCCTTATCATTAATTTAATTATTGCAAAATGAATATTGCTATATACATGCTAATTTGTTTTTCCTTTGGGGTTTTCTTTTGTAGACGTTTTTAATGGGGAAATTTTATCCGTAGAATTTTTGAAAAAAGAAAACTGTTCTGAGTAATAAAGAATCGTTAATATTTTGCCTCCATCCACTTAAACCCGTAATTGCGCAATAAAGGGAAGAGAAGGGTAAAAAAAAACTAAACGAAAGAAGATGGGTTTACATGCGAGAGGTACATACTGCAAAGCAACACATGCAAGTAAATACGAGCTTTCGAAAATGGGTTTCACGGTCTTAGTGAAGAGAAACCCCTGAAAAAGATCTAACTGCAGAGTAACGTGTGTACACTCAACCGAAATGTTTCCAAACGCTCAAGGGGAGGTTGTAAGCCAGGAGTGATATGTTGATGCTGGAGAAGACGTCGATATTGGTTCTAGAGTCTTAGTTTCTTTTCTCATTCGTTTCTTGTTTTTTACTAGCTTCCCTTGCCTTTCACACTTGCTCCCTCCAATTCGACCTAAATTCCACGTCCTCCCCGTTATTCAATAATCGCTGACAAAATATAAAGCGACAGGTGAAGAACGAGGAAAGGAAAATAGACAAGTTTTGCCGCACTTACCTCGCAAAATACTTTAGGTGCTAATTTCGGTGAGAAACTCCCGATGATGATCCGAGTATCACGAACCTGTGGTTATAAATATTTTATTAGAGCTCATTAATCCTGAATCCTTGCACGAATCTTGATTAATCTGGATTTATTATTGCAATTGATTTTAAATGTACCTGCTAGTGGAAAAAATATTGGAAACCAGGGAGATATAATAATAAGACAACTAGAAGGTAGTGGTGTGTTGGGTGGAATTTCTTGCAGTGACATGTTCTTTTTCGTGAGGGAATTCAAGATTGCGCGTCGCCGAACAGTCATGTCGAATCACACGTTAGAGGTGACAGATTTCGAGGACAATATCTGTAATATTACCTTGAGAGTGGTCAGCTGTTCCCGGTAGTCATTCTCGCTGAATGTTATGGTGGCTGTGCAGGTGATATTGGCCTGTTCTAATTCAGTTACGAGGTCATTAACAGCCTGCGAGTGGAAGAAGTTCAATTAACAGATAAATCTTAGTTTTATCGAAATGATTGAAGGATCAATCACAGTGAAGATTAATTTTTTTATTTGACCTGTAATTTTCACTATAATATTATTTTACTATTGTTTTTTTATCCCGTCAATCTGTCCTGTGGGTTCCCACGTATTTACGAAACCCATGAAAAATGAGAAGTTATCAGCAGTAACTGTTTAACGATAGCACCAGAAATAGTTAAACCCTCCTTTCAGGCCTCAAGCAACAAGTCTCCCCATCAGAGAAACCATCTCTCCACTCTGATCACCGAGTTTGGCAGCTAAACTACCTCTTAACTCGATGACAATGCTCTAGGCCTCAAGAGACTCCATGGTAAACTGGTATATAACTCGGTTCCATATTGAACATTACAGTTTTAATGTTAGTTAACTTACCAGAGAATACATATCGCCAGTTTGCGATAGAGTCGTGACGGTATCCCATCCAAAATGTTTTATTAGCGCAATCCTCGCTGGGTTATGACTGGAATCTGGTGCAACGGTCCTCATGAAGAGAGGAAATTCGGACTGATCGGATAATGCTGGTGCTGTTGAGCCAAAGGAAACCTGCACGATATTCCAGTAGGGTACAATTTTGGCTAGGGTTTCAGTGACCTCAGAGCAGGCTGTCCCCAGTAAGAATGGCATTATCGTGCCCGGTTTGGCTGTGTACAGAGCGTGGAAAAAACGATCCACACCAACACCTGGGTCACACTGAAACCCCAAAGAATCTCGTCGTACTTGACATTTTCACTCTTTACGCCTCACCTGCCTCCAGCCACCTAATTGTAGTCTTTGGGCCACTTTTAATATCACCCGGGTCTTGAGAGTTGGCAAAGCCACTTGAGAATTGCATCAAGCTCCCGCCACAGTGCCACTACGTTTTTTTTTTCTCTCCCTCTCTCTCACTCTCTCTTTTTGCTCACTCATTGCTTTTCATCCATTACTTTCAAGGAGGAAAGGATGAAACTTAGCGAGAGGATTATCGAAAGTTTGCCGTCTCTCTGTACTCCACGTTGAAACAATATTCGCTCCGTTGACCGGGCGGCATAAGGGCGTAAAAGTGCTACAATTACAAAGGTAGAAAAAAAAAAGTTGAAGTGTTTAATGAAAGTTTTGGTACGCTTGTCCGCACTATTCGTTGTTTAATTGCGAATTTTTTTTAATTGGCCCATTCTAAATCCGGACGTGTACCAATTACCTTTCCACTCTTCAACTTTCTATTTCGTTCAGCGAGAGCGAGAATGAGAACGAGAGCGAGTGAAAATCCCTATCTTTAGTCAGACCCAATTCAATAGATGAGACAGTTGATTATTAGTGACATTCATTAAATATAATTGTAACCTCCTATCTGACGTGTTGTAAAGAGTACGATGGAGGAGGAAACTTGCTCAAGTATCTGGTAGATGAGCGCGGAATCTTTCATAATTGATCATTAGTCAGTGGTGCGGTACGGTAAAGAGTACAAGAACCCGTGGAGATGAGTTTTCCCAACGCGTTTGACGATTGTGATCATGACACTACTCTTTTCATCAACTCACTGAAATTCCAGGGTAGTTATAATTTTGTTTCATCCTGTTTTTCACGCGGTGGTCGCAGGAAGGGACATTCCCATACTTTCCACACTTTTCCAAAAGAGAAAACGTAAAGTAATTATACCAAGAAAAACATAAGGTTTTGAAAGAGCGAAAGGTCCGAAGTTCAACAGCGTTTTCCTCTGTTGAACTTTTTACCCCGAGAATGCGGGAGAACATTATAAACTTTCCAAGCAATTGTCTACTCTACAGAAGTTCAACTGCTATCCACCATCCCTCAATGATTGCGACAATCAATTTAACCCAGAAAACAGCAAAAATAGTTGATAACACGGCTCATTAATCTAAGCATTAATGTATCTTAGAAAATAATGGACGACGCGCATTCCACATACAATTTATACCCTCGATTCTACACCCATTGATAATTGGCCACTGCCTTTGTCAATTCATACGAAGATTGCACAATTAACGTACACCACAATGTTTCGATCGATTCCACATTGCCTCTGGGTTAAATTGAGAGGTGAACCGTGAAGTCCTTGAATTGAAAAGTAAGAGAAACCCAATTCAGTTTGTCGATCAGACAATTAGAGATCACCGGATTACCTCTCTCTAAATGAAACAATGAACGAAGGTCAACATTTTTCCTGATTGCGAGCTCATTATGCAGATGGATTGCAATATTTCGAAATTACCCGAAATTAGATTGCACGGAGAATTCAATTGTAGCATCGACCATGGAATGGTCAGCGCTTTTGAAATTTTCATTTGCTACCAAAACCGTTATTTCTGAATATTCCTCCATTTGTTAGCCTTCATTTTGATCATTCTCATTTCCTTTGAGTACATCAATTTGCATTCACCCCCGATTGTACAGTACGGGGGTAAATGCGTGTAAGGGATGAGATTAAAAATCTCACATATGGGGGTCGCGAGGAAAACAGGAAATTGCGACGTGTCAGTGGAATGTTATTCCGTTTTTTTTTTCGTTTGAACCTGTGGCAGTTGAAAATTCGTGGTCTGTCTAAAAAATGTGTATTTTGGAAGGCAAATTTTTGAATGAAACTGTTGGAGTATCAGCTCACGAACAAAGAATTTATGAAAAAAATTCGGAACTGTATAGAATAAAGCATTAATATTTAAGTGGAATTATATTTGAAACTCGCAGAAGAGATATTCCCCGCAGGGACTCGGAGTTGCGACATACAATTCAAGGATGACACAAAGAGGGTGACGAATGAAAAATGCCAGGCGAGAGATGCTTTTTCAAAGCACCAGATATGAAATGATCGTGCCGGAGAATCTCACGAACGTATCCCACAAACGGTTTCAAATCTTCCACATTTACTTCGCCACATCATCATGTATTTATATCTCTTTTTCCACTGATCCTTCGTTTCATCGGTATTCAGTTACTTATCCAGAAATTTTCATTAATTCCATTCCATTTACCAACTCTTGGTCATTTCACGATTTTTTTATTCACCGCTAATTATGACGGGTACAGTTGATCACGGGATTAATTATCACGAATTTAATCACAGGGGGCAATCAATCAGAGAATATTGAATCACGCGGATAATTCGTCACAAAAATTTTTATCACAAGTTATTTTGATCGGGTTTATCATAGCAGATGATACAGTGGCTTTTGTGAGGTGAATTCTATTATTTTAGATTGATTTTTTATTATTTATTTCGGTTCTTTATTTTGATCTGTCTCGTTGATATTATCGGAGGGGAAATCTCTCGTTACACGATGGAATAATAATTATTCATATTATTAATAATTGTTCTTTCTCGATTTCAGTTTTACTTTAATTGTGGTCTGGTATAAAGACGAGTATAATTGATATTGTGATATTTTTTCTGTGATCAGTAGTGGTGTAATAAATATTCAATTTGTTGTCTAATTTTTCCCACCTTTGTCTTTATCATTCTGAGTTTCAAAATGGAGATGCATTTCCTGTGTTTGTTCTTGAGAAATTGTTGAATTCTATTCACTCCGATTGTTAGAGGCAGAAATCGGAGGGTAAACGTCGGCTCGAGATGGGGTTTGACGAGATTTTGTGGCCCCAGAGGAGCTGACGATGCAATGCATAAATTACAGAAGGCCCCAGGGACTTGAAGATCATTTTTCCTTTCTTCCATTTCAATACCGTTGACGAAGGAAAATACTTAGTCTGTGTTTACCCGGTTGAGAATTTTTCCTGGATTTTCATGGATCTTCAGTAATAAGGGCAAGATATTAAACTACCCAGCGTTCTCTAATTTCACCCAAACCCACGTACATATTCCGTTTCATCCTCTTGATCCTGGCATTACAATAATTTTTTAAAGCCAACAGAAAAGGGAATTTGTAAGCTTCTGCTTTCTTGGAAGAAAGCTGAAAAGTGAGTAAAAATTTAATCCGATATTCTCATGTGAATGCAGTGACTGAAAGACGAGATTACCTCGTGTAATCCAAGTCCAGAAAATCAGTTATCATATATTTCCAGGGATGATCCTGTCTCGTAATTACAAAATGGAGCAAGAGGAGGGAAATAATCAGTTTCCCAATGGCGGCGCTGGGACCTTTTTTTTTCTACACCTCAATTTTCAAATTTGTCAGATATAAATGGATCACCAGTGTGAATTCCTTCTATTGAGCTTTTCAGTGGTCTCGCCTTTTTTTTTACGGGCATTGATTCTCACAACGCGATGCTATCCACCCCGTCCTGAATGTTGTATACAACTTTTGGATGCAGAACCAATTGGTTTGCCAATTTGTCGACCTAATTCATTTCATTCCCGCGTTAAAGGGAATTTCTGTGACGCCTCGGGCGTGAGAAGAGGCGAGCTGATGAAATTCGAAAGGCTTGCAGATTGTTTGAAATACATTGATCATAATGGAACTTGCATTTTCCATCATAGAGAGCAATAATTTTTTCTCCCCATATTTGCGGAGTAGTGATTTGCATATTTTCTTCATCAGGTCGACTATATATTCGTACGATTTGCCGAGATATTGCTTCCAATCGAACGAATTTTTTCACTATCCCCTGTACACACAAATTTCCTCGCTCTGAAAATATATACATAACCAGTAGATTGCGAGAGAGAAAATATTTTGCTATGTCAAATAAAAAGTTTTGATGAGAGATCCAAGAGCTGAATGAGGTGTACAGCTTAAAAAGCGGAATATGTAATAGAAAATAGATTTGAGTGGCATTAATTAGAGAATGAGTGAATAATAAAATGAACGATACCAGTGGAGAATTAAATGTGCTGTGGTATGTACAGGAGGTATGTAATGGGCCAATGGCAGAAATATGTATAAATGGTGGATACCCACTTGAGTCTTATCAGCACAACTGCAACTACTTGATACGTCGATTTTCCGTATAAAAGCTATCTCGCCTCTCGTTTCTCAAGAGAAGAGGAAAACCGGACTCGGGCTCTTTTCTCTTCCACAATCTCAACACTCTCCCGGCCTCTTTGTCAGACTAAACCTGATAGTGAGTCGCAGATATTGTACTGCCAAAGGGATCGATCGTTACCAATATCGTGAAATTTTCGCCGATAGACCGAGTCACTACGATTCCGCTATAAACGATTAATAAACAGCATTGAGTATAGATATACTCAATATACATCACTGGGTGGTATACCGATTTTCTTTGTCGGAGGATACAGTTTTTTCCCCTTTTACTGAGAATTGGATAAAAGATGAAGTTATTATAAAAACTTCGGTATAACTCCCGGGCTTTCATTTTATGAGGCCACTTGGATTTAATACTTGCGGGATTCACCATTAAATTTTATGATGATATGACTGTCTTAAAAAATTGTTAACCACGTAGAGAGGAGCTTTCCAAAGAGTTGACATTCGCTTGTGGCGATAGATAAAGTCACCGGAAAGAGGGCCATTCTCCAATCTCCAATTTTTACTGTTCGCTTCTCTCAATATATTCAATAGATTTATCAGAGACTAACACGATTTTTTTTTATCAATTTTATTTAATAGTAGTCCTTTTTTCACATGAGCTCAATATCAAATCAGAGTGGTCGATTCAAGGGGGAAAAAAATCCACGGAGTCTTGTGCAATCCCCTTGATAGGATCCTATCATGGGCGAGAATTTAATCAACGTCCCATTCTTTTTTGCATGTATATGGGGCTTCAAAAATGATCATGTGGAGATAGGAGTGCCTTCCAATTTGCTTAGTCTTGGGCCTCCCTACTTCAATGAAAGATCATTAGTTACTTCTACCAAAATATCATGAAATTCTTGAAGCCACATTGAAGTGGGTAGAAATATATTGGTGCAATTGCCATCGATTTGTATTTAAATGGGAAAGATGCTGGTTGGAAGAGTTGGGGGAGTTGGGGAAGTTGGGGGAGTTGAGGGGAGCTATTGGTGGTTGAAATTGGTGCTTTTGCCTATCTTGGTGGCGAAGGTGGTGGAGCTTAGGATAAGCCACGACTAACCGCACCTTCGTCCCTGTAAACGTGAGCCAGGGACATGGTGTATGTACACCAGTTGTTTCCAACGCTAATGCCAACCCCTTTTCATTGTGAGCACCTCTCCAACTGCCCCAATAATCCACACATAGCAACCAAATGATTGTTCACCCCCTTGTATAGCTCTTGCTTGCTTCCACCTGCAGCACAACGCGTGCAACTTATTGACAATTACATTTTTCCCTCCCATTCTTCTCCATCCTTTCATCCTTTTTGATATCGGTTCGGCTGAAGACTGGTGAGAGGCATTTTTCCCTCTCAAATAAGATCAAAGACCCACCTCCATCAGTGTCCTCATCTCCCTCCATCTCCCTACTCCTTTTTTTTTCACATTTACCATCTATTTAGTCTTGTCTCGTGAATTACCTAAATGAACATGTAATCACTTGGATGAATTTTCCAATTTTTCAATCTCACGGAATTAATTGCTCTGAAGAATTCAGTAATCAAACTTGAGAATATAATTAATCGTCAGAAAGTTCAGTATAACTAGTCTGCACAGGATAGTTTTCAAATTCTAAAGGAGTGGCACGAGTGAAATTGAAGGGGGTAAGAGAGATTACTGGACCTAGGGGTTACATCTCCATTCATTACTCATTCTATTCTCTTGTTAATCCATTTCTGCAGACGTGTTGTGAGAACCCTTAACGTCTTTGGGGGTGAAATTGGATGATTGTGCAAACAGAATAAAACTCAGCACTCACTAAATTCTTTTATTTACTTTTTTTTTCAATTCCATGAGTCAAACGAGAGTTGTTTTCTGCCTCTCCAATTAAGGTGAAACTATTTTTCATGCACGGTGTGTCCATTCTCTCTCGACAAACCCACGAGTCTTGTCTATTTTTTGGTACATCGGAATTCAATTGTACAGTATCGATTATGCAAAAGCTATTGATTTTTCCTCCCCCAAAAGAAATCAAATTTTTTTATTGGCACAGGTGGCTATGCAATAGAACTAAGTCCAGGGCCACAGCACGTGTATTCAAACACGACTGATTGGCTGCTCCCATATGCGATTGTCCACGCGAAATTCACATCTTCTCCGGAAAAACAACTGGCTTTTCCCATCCCCACAGAAAAAAAAAATCGTACGTCACCCAGAATTGTTTGTTCACGGGCCGTTGGAGGAAATTGGTTAAATTAAAGTTATCTTTTGAAGCCTATAGGCTCCTTGGAGAGAGGGTCGAAAACACGAATAAAGCTCCACGTGTTCGCCCCGGGCTGGCATTTAATGAGACACGAAAAGAAAAAAGACGAGAAAAAAAGAGAGAAGAAAAGGCCAAGGGAGAGGGAAATATACCGCGTGAGCAAGTTGAAGGAAAAAATAGAGAAGAGATAAAAAAAAAGTTAAAAAGAGGGTGGAGAAAAAAGAAACTCAACTTGTTGAATTAACTCTTTCTCAGTCCCTCCATCACCCACTACACACTCCCTTATCTCTCTCCCCTCAGTATCACGATGATAAATAACGAGATGACGCCGAATATAACGATCTGTCATGAATAAATATAAATATTTGTGAATGCGTGAGTTAACCCAGGACATAAGCCAACATGAGGACATACATTTTAGCTGAAAATGTTATTTCTTCGCGCCCTGGCAATGGGTTAAATTCTCTATTTTCCCATGTTGACGATAAAAAATGATGATGAAAGGAGTCACGCAAGTGGAAATTATTTTTCCCGCAGGATCTCTCGTTACAAACTGATATAAAAAAAAAAATAACGACTCACCCTGGTATCATTACGGAGCAATTCCATCCTAAATCTCGGCACAATATCCATCTGGTTGATCCGATCGATGGCAAACTTGGCAGCTTGTAGCTCGCTGGGTCCCTCGGGTCTTGCCTCACTACCCTGTGTCAACTCGAAAAGCCCCAGAATCGTCACGTCCACCTTATCCCACGTTTTTGGTGTGACAGTGCCAGAACTCAAACTAACAAGATCCTCAATGGCCTCTACTTGCCCATCAGCTGTTACAAACTCCTCTCCTTGGCTCATCCCCCGGTCTTGTGGCTCGGCTGGATCATCCGATGTTTCTACTGTGATTGACGAGCTTGTCACCGCCTGAGTCTCATCATCCTCACTCTCATTTAAGTAATTGGTATTATTCTTTGCTATACAATCTTTTGAATCACAGTATGACTGAGTAACTTCCTCTGTTGTGTTGTGACTCGTCTCCGTGGAGGAAGATGGCCTTCCACTTGTTCTCCATTTGACGTTGAAGACACTGACAGCTCCATTGTGACGCGTGAGCTTTGAGTTAATCGAATAATCATCAGCACAAACGAGCCCCAATTGGAGGATAATGATCAGAGGTAGGAGAGAGTGTGATGGAGAGAGAGAACGTAGGGCCACAGTGGGAAATGACAGGAGGAAACTAGCAAGACGATATCCGGTGTGACCCGACGACATAATCAGTCGTCGGATGGTCGACGACTCAACCAGCCAGCAGACTGCACCTCGTACATCTGCAACATTTCAATCAATCTTTTACCACTTTATTTATTTTTTTTATTATAGTGTTTTTTTTTTCCACCGACAATAAACCTCTGGCACTAGCAGGAAATGGAAAAAAATCACAATTTTTCTTTTATTCGCGCCTCATCTGGCCCGGACATGACAGATTGATGGTGACAGGTGCAAGAAGAAAAACGTTCAACTTTGTTCACGAACGAAAGATCATTTTTCCCCCGATCGGTTACACGGCTCCATGGGGACAATATAATTCTCAGCGAAGTAGTAAAAGTTCAATACAGTCAGGCTTCCATGTAGCAGAGGATTCCCTTCGAGATGGTAACTATCAGATTTTATTCTCCACTAGAGAAACTTTGACAGAAAGCAGTGAATCTCAGTGTAAATAAAACAACAGCTGTTTTACCTAGAAAATTCCACAGGGGCCATCAGATTTATTTCCAGACTATTGGTCAGACCCTCGATTTTTCCTCGAAGAAATATTTTGCAATGCCAGATATTTGGGATTTTTTTTTTCACTTAATTGTCGAAATATTTGAAATAACAATGGTCTGAGGAATGATGGACAAACGGATGAGAATGCTCATTGACCTTTACATCGAACCGACAGCGCATACCAAACTGGAGGGAAAAGGCTGAGTATCAGGAGAGTTATAGCTCTCATCCCTGATATAGTGAGGCCTGCATCTCAAGATGATGAAGGATCCCAACGGCATCAGGCTACTTAATTTCCGGCTTGTAGACGGATACAACAGAATAGACCTAGCCCATATGCCCCACGCATTTCAACCGATAAATCACCGAATCTCGATGTTTTATATCTCGAGCAATTCATCCTCAAGAGCCTTGACAATCATGTATCTTCATCTATTCTATTTATTTTTCCCCCAGACTTCTCCTCTGAATAAATATTTCTCCATCTCCATGTATTTGCACAGATAATTCGTAACTCCCTCCGACTCGTGATAAATAACTAAAGCCCCCGGTTGTCTCACCGAGAATTGAATAAAATTTTGCAAAATTAAATCCCCAGAATTACAAGTTTCCAACAAATTGAGAATGGCGATCACGTCTGCAGAGAATACCCACCCCATTTCAGTTGACGATAAAAGCGTCGAAATGTGTAACTCTAACGAGAGAAATAAACCGAAATATATGAGTCATAAAATAAAAAGTAAAAATATGTGAGAAATAGGGGTAAAATACAACTGGGTTACATCAGTTTCATGTCATCGTAACGTGAAAATAAATGAGCGGTTTTCATGCAACACCATCCCGCAAATATCCTGGAACCTTCAACCCCTTAGGGGTACGAAATACACGTGAGACTGGCATTGGAAAGTGGGTGGCAAAGTTTGGGGTGGCATTAAATTTTCATTTCATATCGATTTGACACCTATCCTCGATCGACTTGAACATACAAAATTTGCTGAATCATTGATAACATCAAGTGGCATTTCCACATCGACGTTATGCCCTCTATACATGCAAATTATAATTTCTATGTATGTAATTATCCTGCACAAAACGGCTTTGTCCACCGCATTGGATTGTCCGGTGGCCAGTCATTATTTACCCTCATTCTCGCATGCACTGATTAATCACATGACAATGGTTTTTCGAGAATTAATGCCTGACGAGAGATGAGTTGCTCTCCTATTCATGAAATTCTTTTCATTAACTATCAAATATATATCCTCGGGGATTTTACGGGCTTCTGTCACAGCCAAATATCAACGAGTGAAGAAACCACCACGAGCCTCGAGGCGTCAAGACCTCACATTCGTTCTACCTTTCACATATCTCACACTGCATTTCTCCTTTGATGAAATCCTTAAGGAGTAATTACTCTGACACTTCAGCGGAGAATACCCTCGACATCCACCTTAGAGTGGAAATTTAATACCTATTAAATAGTTATTTCCGAGATACGACTGGAAAAAATCCTATCCTAGGGCGAGAGGTGAACATTTGTTGAGGCAGTCGCTCGGATTTTTCTCACCTCTTCGTTCCCCTTTTTTTAAAAAAAAAAATATTTGCGGAATCTTCGTGCAACCGGGGGAATCCGTCTGGAAACACCCGTGAAATATATGAACGGAAATACGATTCTCTGCGGCTGCAATCAAAGGCCTGAACGAAGGGAACGGAGTAATCCTGTTCTTCTATTCATACTACCGGAAACTTTCGTCATGATCCTCCACTCGATCGAATGAACTTCACGGAATTTGATTGGAGAGAATGAAAATCCCGAGTGCTCTTAAAATTTCATCTTAAATTTTAACGACTTTTCATGGATTTCGAGATGAATTAAATTTTATCATTACCTCGTTACGCATCCCAGGAATTTTGCTGAGTCCCTCTGACCATTGACTCGGAGACACTGAGGATCAATTCAATGGATTCTGGATAAACAAAGGGAATGACGGACGGGCTCTTCTGGCTGGACATCATGATTCTTCAATGGGCCACACAAAGTTCGAGAATACTAGAATTTCCCTAGATTATCCCCATGGAATTCGATGTTATTGAAAGAATTTCCGCATGAATAATCACTGTTTGTTTTCTCTTCGATCTGTTTTCTTTATTTTTTACTCGAAACAAACAGTGGTGAATGGCAATAAAAATCACCACGTGCTTGACCGACCGACTGATGCGGCAATTATTTACTCAGCACTTGATAATCCCCGACCTACATAATACCATTAATTACCAGTCGAACAACAGCATTCATTTTTCTTTCACCCACTCAATTGAAAACTTGAAATAACAGTGCTCCATGGAGAAAACTTTTTCACTCTTCAAAATCAGCGGAATATAATGGTATCGTTTGAATAATTGATCAGAATGGATCATTCTTCCTTTTAAAATGGGAAAATTTTTCGCTTGCACTTTGCCATCTGTAAATTAATTTTTAGCTTGTCCATATTCTCGGGAATAATTTGATGTAATTATTACCGAGGAATTATTCGTTGTGAAATATCATGACACGGATTGCCGATTTAGTGGAATTTCGCGGAATATTTGATTTTGGATGATTCGGGGGGTGATTCAATGTGATTTTAATTGAGTGATACAGTGATTTGATGTTATGGCAATGGAAGATTAATTTAATTGAATGTCCCGCAGAAAGATCCGCGTCGAGTGATTGCGGTACGCGTACTATTGAAACACACCGAATGCTCTCCACACTCTGCCTAACACGAAAGCTCCCGAGACGAAAGCTCCCGCCTGGGACACCCCAAAACGTTAGAACACAGTACGCAGACGCTTGTGCCCACGATTTTATATCATCCCAAGAAATATCTGCATCACAATCCGCCTTCTGGATTTTTCATGGTTCTTACCATCACTCTCTGTATTACAACTCAACTTCCATATCGAAATGCATACAAGTCCAGAAGTTGTTTGACAGCCGTTGTTAAGCACTGGAAAAGCCATTGAAAGGTTTCCCACGTACACCCATTGCTAAAGTTACCAGCTGGATTAAATTTCTGTAACAAAAGGTTTTCATAGTTTAATTTTCCAAACTTATTACTCCCCTCGACTTTTAATTAATTCCCACGCTAATTTCACGGGTAAAAAAATTCTTTTTCGAGGATATTTTTTATTTCGAAGATGGTTGGAAAGTGTTTGAAAAACTCTTGGAAAAAGATTTTTGTGACACAGCAAGATTGTTGGAAATTTTTCCCGAAAATAGTCAAGAAATTCTTGAGAATTTCTTTTTTTTATATCTTGGTAAGTGTTTGGAAATTTTTCTGTTGGAAAATACCACAATTTTTTTCTTACTCGAGATAACTTAAATTCTGTAAATGATAATTACTTTCTGTCTACAGATACTTTAAAAAAAAATTCACACGACGAAATAAAGGAATCGAGTAAAAGTAAAAAAAATTCTCACGTAATTGAATTCAATTTTCGACGCGACAGTAATGAAAGCCCTGAACCATAACACGAGAGTTTTTCCTCCAAATTCAATTGTACCCTCTGACAGTTATTAAGTTCGTACAGTCTTTACCCATTCTCTTGTCTCCTGTGTTTTGGGAACTCGGGAATTTTTTATCTATGTATATTCACAGGAGAATAAAAGAGGGAGAAAAATACTGGCGTGCCTTTTCCTCTAAATCGATTCGATTACCCTACGCCTTTCACAGTAACAGGAGACTCACTCCCTGGAGGATATATAGGGGATGCCCTCTAGGTCTTCAGATAGCTCGAGGACAGATAGGGAAATATATGTCCTAGGGTAAACACCCGGATCATTGGATGTAGAGCAACGATTTACAGGGAGTATTTTATTTGGTGGCATCTGTAAATTATGACGTGAGTAATTCCAATGTCCATTTTTTTTTATTGAAATCTCGAATATCCACGTGGTGAATTGTTAATTGTCAAGGTCTGCTAGATGTAGTTCATACTCATGGGTAAACTCGCTGGAGTCCTGAGTCCCTTTGGAAGTCAGGAAAATCAGTGTGACTAGAATCTTGTTACGTGGTTGGTAGTGAAGAAGACGTGCGAGAACGGAATAATTAAATCACCGAGTCCAGAGCAGAATGTGCAGGAGAATCAAGGAAGCAGGACGAAGGATCATCGGATGACGTAGATGCACAGTAGTTTATGAAGCATCCCCGGAACCGTTAATTCACAGTGAAACTGTAGCCTAGGGCTCCGTAACCAAGTATAAACGATCCTCCCTCGGCTTTTTTCCTATCGTTTATAAATCCTACCTATTCAGCATTTTCGCTCCTGCAGCTTTGAAAATAAATGAAAGAACGTGTAAATCATGTTTCTCCTCCTCGATATTTCATTTGAGAGAAATAATATTTTTCTCGGTCGGGAGAAATTTAATACTCGATCTGACGAGTTTACAGCTTCTCCACTAGAAATGTCACTGAATTCACTTACAATTAATTTTTTTATTGAACACATCATTTTGTCCAATTAAAGATCAATTCTTTGGACAGAACATTATGATACAGATAATCTACTAAATAAAATTTAAATATTTATAGTAGTCTCGAATTAATTATCATTATTCATCGAATTACCAAATGATAAATCACGGGAATGAACCACGAAGATAAACATTAAAAATTATATCTATTATTTTTGTAATGGATTTTATTGTGTAAAATTTGATTACAAACAATTAAGACCAGCGAATGCCTGAAAATAAATTTTCTCCTCAAAAAATTTTCGTGGGAAATTTGCCGCGGGCAAACATTCAGGTGGAATAATTTTCAGAGGACATGATTTCTACGGGAAATTTTCCGGAAATTTTCCGCGAGTAAATGTTCTATAGGGTAATTTTTTCATCCATAAAATTCTTTGAGGAAAAAATAAAAGTGTCGGACCAAAATGAATTCCAGAGGGGGTAATTCCTGGTGAAGTGGAGTGAATAGCCACGTATGTTATTATTTTCTTTGAATGGGAATTTGAGAGGAAGGGTGGGGATAGTATCAGAACTATAGTCCAAGGGACGCAAACTGGTGAAAAGTCCTAATTACCTCGCCCAGGGGCAATCACGCAGGATTGCCAGTGGAACCGGCAAATATTTGCCACAGTAGCCAACGGGAGAGAGGATGGAGACTGGCTTCTGGTTCATTGTTCACTCGACGATATTCCCACCGCCGGAGTTTACTAAAAGCCGTCTAGCTATGGGTATTAATGCACCATTTCCACGTCATCAAGTCTCCATTCGCTCGATTTCGCTGAAAAATCGACAGCACCAAACTACCAAGGCGATATAGATACAAATCTCTTCGGCATTCACACCCTCATATTTATTCAGAAAGCAACAATACATTTATGCATACGTAGACCGTTAAAAATGATTTTCCAGAATTAATTTGCCTTTCCATTTTTCTCCTCAAATTGAAAAATAAGACATCTGTTTTGGTTTCCCACCACTTCCATTAATTAAATAATTTCATTTTTTTTCCCCCGCAGTCTAGAACATTTTCCATTACACAAAATCCAATTATCTACAGTTTAATGAATTGATATGCCACGGGTTAACATGTACTCCATCAAAATAGGTCACACACGATTTAATTGATCGAAACTTTCTAACGAGCTGTCATAAAGTGCCTTGCCGGTTACAGTACGCAGGGTAAATGGAGGTTGAGTGCAGTTGAGCTTCAATGAAAGATGATCCAACTTCCAGCTCGGTGGATTAATGAACAAGACACACGAAAACTTGGAGAAAAATACTATCAACTGGGGTTTATCGCGTGTGCTCCTGCATCCGGGCTATTTCTTTATCCCAACTCATACTTTATTCTCCGCATTGTCGACTTATCATTCCAATTTCAACAGTACTTTCTCAAGATAGCGAAAATTCTTAATAAAATTTCAACAACTAGTTGATCTAACCGAATGAATCCAAAGTTTTTAAGCATCACGAATTCCGCTGAATCCCCAAGTACTTTACATCTCAGGACTCAAGAAAATCCAGAATAATGCATGAGACAAAAATTCACTCAGCGAATTATAAGCTCCAGGAACTTGACAATTGTCATTCACATTCATTCTCCGTTCGGGCGTTTTATATTCTGGTATTTCCACATAATAATTACAAGAATCCATTATTAATGGGAGATTTACTTCGGACCGGATCCCAAAAGAGTAATGAAGAATATTATGAGTTAAAATGAAATCACCTTGAATTTGATATCACCGAGACATTGACAAGGGGAAAAAGCCGGACGAGAAAGACGAAAAATGTGTCATGGGTGCCGAGTCAAGTGGTGATAGAAGTAAAATGAGAGGAGAACTTGTATTCTCAGTAAAAAGAGGAAGGAAGGCCTCAAGATCTTCCGGCTGACACGACTCTACGTGACAAAGTAATAACCACCGACGAAAAATCCCCCCAAAAAACAGACTTTTAATCATTCCCCCACAGCCATTCATTGTCACAAATGAAGCATCGCCAAATATACATAAACCCCAACGTAATTTTCATTGTTGAACCACGAGATGAGGAAAACAACCCTATCCCTAATTAGAAAACTTTGCCACCTGAATAGGCCTTTTTCCCCTTTGACAACTCCAACGCCAAGATTGAAAATAAATAAAACTTGGAGCGGCAAACAAAGGAATACAGCAGAATGGAAAAATTGGAAAGAGAGCTTTTACACTTTGAATGAGGAAGTGGAGTGGATACCCAAAGTTGAGAAAAAAAAGGGGACAACACAACGGGGTTGAGACGAACACTTGAGTTTGGGCTGACTCGACTTTACGTGCCAGTATAATGGCCCTTGTCTTCCCACCGTTTTATAGTCTATTCATGCTCGGAGCAAACCGCACACCCCCGTCATCCCTCAAACCATTTGAAAAATTGTTACGTTCTAACCTTCATCCCCTTTCTTTACCCCAAACATTTCCCTCTGACGTCTTGTTCAAAACAAATCGCGCCCGGTGTCTCTCACCTCCTCTATTTTTTATTCGATTCTCAAGCAACGTTCTCTCTTTTGCCAACATCGCATCTTGTTTCCATTCCAATGCCTTATGCCACAGCATCTCCAAGAGCCTTATTTTTCTCCTCACTATTTGTTTTTATTTTCCGTATAGCTTTCAATTTTTTTTTTCACACGACCGACTTTCTCAGACATTCTGAGATCTCAGCCGAGACTCGTATATCATCTTTAAGATTCAACCAAGTGGTCTTGCTTGTTTTCTCGGTTGTGGCTTTGGTAGGCAGTATCGGGATAGTGTGGCAGCAATTCTTTAAATCGTTAATTCAGCTCTTGATGGTAGTGGAAGTCCTTGTAAATTGATTATTTCTTTGTCACGAGATAAGCCGCGTAAATTGGCGCGTGGATTTTTCCTCAATTCATTCTCTTTTTGTTACTCGCCTTGAGCCGATGGTACGAGCTCTACATATAGGAAATTTCGCTGTTGGGTATTTATAATTACTCAATTACATTTATTATTTGTTCCAAGCATGATCGCCTTTTTCACAATGTGTTTGGCTATTGCCTTTCTCACTACTGGTACGTATTCCATACTATCAATCCAATTTACCTCTCAGTTGAATAAAATCTCGGTACAGTAATGATATCTTTGTTTTCCAGTCACTGGAGCAAATGACTGCGAGCCCCACGCCAAATTAGAGCCGTGTGGAAGTCTCTGTGAAGCTAAATGCGGTAATCCCGATATCCGTTTGTGCAAAATAAATCCAGAGGTGCAGTGTTTAATTTTATTCTACTTTGTACGATTACAATTATTTTTTAATTTGACATTGCATTTTCCAGGGATGTAAACTGGAATGTCGATGCCAGAGACCGTTTTTGAGAAATGAAAAGACAGGCACTTGCGTAGAATCTCAACATTGTCCCAAATAATGAGCAATCTAAATAAATCGGTCAATTATGTTTGTAGATAACGCCACGTCACTGTGACATACAGGAAAAATAAAAATCGCTGTACCTTGTAGCGGAAATCATGCCAGCAATTATGAATAATTGAGAGAATTCATTGGATTTCCAACTCACCAATTATCGCTTGTGAACCAATTGATTTTTTTTTCTAAGTTGATTAAAGCAAACAATGGATTTCAATGACGATCGCCTCGTTCTTTATTCATCACCTACACGAATAAATAATACAAATTTATTGAAAAATCTACATCTCACGGTGGATTTAGGGATTTAAGGGAATGTTGGGCCAATATTGGGGTTTGGTTTGATCTCTGTATCGGTCGACAGCCATTTGGAGAGCTGTTTCCATGGCTATTATTTTTGCAGCTGCAGTTCCATACAATTCTTTGGCATTCTCCATCTTCTCGTGATCCTGAATCTCTCTAATACCTGGATGATTATGATTTTCATTAATTTCTCTGGATTCAAGTTTTTCAGCATCCCGATTCTTTTTCAACTCCATTTTATGCCGGATACTCTTCTCCAGAAAACTGAGCATGTCCTCATCGACATGAAACTCCAGGTTGGCCTCTTCCGATGAATTATTCAGGGGATTGTAATGGGAATTGGAAGGTGTCGGATGTGCCTCGCTGTAATTGGAATGCTGAACTAGTTCTCGCAGTTTGCTCCTCAAGATTCGATTCTCGTGCTCGAGAGCAATACAACGTGACTTCCACCAGGCGACATTGTGTCTGCAATATTGAAAAGTGAATAGAGGAATTGGGAAGAAAATCAACAGGGAATGTAATACTAATTTTATTTACTTCTGCTGCCAATCCTGAGCTTGCTTATAATTTTCCCAGAAACTTTCGGCGTACATTGGGGGAAAATTTATTTCGTCAGTTGAAAGGCATGAAACGTTGCTAGAAACAGTCTTTCTACGTTTTGCACTCCTAACCTCAACTTTTCTCTGATTTCGTTTTCTGTTCTTGGCTAACCTCTTTCGTTTACAGATTCTCGCACGTTTCTGGGATGACAGGTCCATAATATATTCAGGAAAACACCTCTGGATTCATTATCCAACGACTGTCGAAGATTTCCACCAGCATAACGTAGAGCATAACAACTTTTCAATTCTTCTTGTTATTGTTTGGTGTCTGTAGAGTTCCCCGAAAGGTGTCGGTTTCGAGTCTACAGGTATGTAAGGTATGATACAAGCAGGTATTGTCAAGCATTACCCAGTCTCCAAAAATCAGGCAATAACAAGAAATAAATTGATTCCTCTTATTTTTTATTAAAAAATAACAGCGACTTGCAGCTGATGCAGCAGTTTTCGCAAACGAACCGGCACTCGAGCTGACGGGATTAGAAAACAGAACGTAATTCAATGTATCTGATACTCCCATTCCCGTTTCAGAGATCCCATCGAAGTGTTTTTGATGGTCAAGACCAAAATCCACACGCTAAATTCTCTTCAATCAATTTTTTTTCACTGACTATTGGATTTTACGTGATTGCACTGTTTTTTTTTTTAAAGAGAATTATTTATTAGATTAAGAATTTTCGCAATTATCGTATTTCGTCAAATTGAGACTGCCCGCGGTGTTCTGTGCGCATGGACGGTGTGCGTGCGTATGCACGGAGTATCGCCTGGCGACCCCCCACTCGAGCGGTCTTCTGTGCGCATGCAGGGTGTTCTGTGCGCATGCGGGGTGTTCTGTGCGCACGCGCGGAGTCTCGCCGGGGGGTCCCCCCACTCGAGCGCCG
>NW_011887817.1:84935-92552 GCF_000806365.1 Fopius arisanus | reverse complement strand
GCATTATCTTTCTTCGGGTCAAGAATTGTTCCAGGAATTCATCGACTTCTGTATCTCCCGATAAGAATTTCTCAGCTATTTTCTGGCGACGAGGGAGAATACAAATAAAAATCACAATTATCATTTGATAATTGTTTATATAATTGCTTAAATAATTACTTCCGATTCTTCTTCAATTTCCACAGCAGCTCACAGCCTTTCTTTCAGACAGTTCATGTAATGCTTTTTTATTCTCCTCGAGTTGGAGTTGCTTTTCTAGATTGACTTCGGCCAGAGAACGATTTCCAGCGATCAGAACTTCCTTTTCAGATTCCAACTCTTTAAATTAGAAAACCTCACGAAAAGTAAGTAAGTCGCATATCTAATAATAAGACAAGAAAATAATGAGACAACCGCCTTATTATGCATTTATTGTCATCGATTAAATAATTCACCTGTTTTATGTCATTGACAACTTCCTCGAATCTTCCATCATCGTTCAATATTTCTCCCAAATCAGTGTTGCTGAGATGATTCAACATCGACAATGTAGCTAGAATATCCATCGAAATTGATGAATTTACTATTAATTCATTATTATTTATTATTAATAAATGTCATGGTTCTTTTTTGATTCCAGGTTTTTAAATTATAACAATTTCCCATTTATTAACTTAGTGGATTAGGCCTACAGGGGATACCACTTTAAAAAAAAACGCGTCAAGCACTCTACCCCTTGGGTGACGTGGAAAGAGTTTCACTTTAATTACTTGATTTATGAAAAAATAGTCAATACTGGGGAAGAATCTCTCGTATTGAAATAATCATATACCCATTGTTCATTTATGCTTTTGTAGACAATTTTTATGGCATACCTTTTTTTTTCATGTCAATTTGAAGGAAAAAAAATCAAACGGCTCGACTGGCATTCAAATGTAAACGCCAGAAATCGCTGAATTGTGGGGATGAAACGCACATGAGGAGAAGGCGTTATACCGCGCTACGTACGATGTCTACGTACGGTGGTACTTGTCCCCTGTTTTGGTGACGGCGACATCAAAGCTTGGCAATACCTCCCTGTATCATCCCTTACAGGTATCCAAATATTTTTATTTGTAATACCTCGAGAGTCTTGATAATTGTTTAGAATGAGATTAGATAAAGGAAAAGGCACAAAATTGAACACAAAATAACACGAACTGGCTGTCATGAATTATATTTTCTTAAAAAATGAAAATCGAATGTTTACAAGTGGGACGAAAGTAAATTGCTATAAGTATCCCCGAAATTTGAATAATCATTCGAACATTAATTTACCTAATACTTCAGCTTCTTCGAGATGTAACAGAGCCTCTGTCAAAAATATATACTAACTTATGATATACTATTTGTGTCACTTCCTTCCGATTACTCAGTAATCTCAGAGAGGAGCAGATGTTAATCTGTTCCAATCTGCACATCGACGGCTGCTGAAGATGTGTGTGCTACGTTCACCGACAAAAACTACATTTGATATTTTACGGAAATACTTGTACTGGAGAATATAGATAACGCCAAGTGGCGATAGTAATATTGTAAAGCTTCCACATTTATTTTAGTTCGAGCCATTGAAGTAAGTTTGAGACTCCATTAATGTCAGCTGATGTTACTAATCATGACTATTAGACATGTGACGTTTATGAGTTGTTTCAGTCTCAACGTCGTGTTCGCGTTTACGACTGCTCGATGCCTCTGGTGTTTTTGCTCTTGTCTCTCCCTCTGCAGTACTAGAATTAATAAATTCCCAATAAATCATCATGTCGATCGTTCTATCATTATTGATAACGATTGGCTCAAAAGTACATAAAACATTGGCATCATGAGAATCCTAATGATGAGACACTGTTAATGATCACTTAAATCGAGGAATGGTGAAAGAACACATGAATGAACAATATAAAAAAATCTGATGGATCTGTTGCAAAAGGAAAAACATGCCGTTCTCCCTCTCTCGAAGTTTCTCCGGGAATTAATAATAATAGTCGCGACAATGTTTTTTTTTTGCGGTTAATAAAACAAAAAATCTCACAACGTACTTACGTTGTTTACAAACGTCATCACTCTCTTCATAAAATTCATTTTTCTAATTAATACTTTGGGGAGTACCTGCAACGAAGAAAACCACAATATTCCATACCAATATTTTTATGTACTTTGCAATTAATATTTTTGTGCAATAACTTCATATAAAACTTTTCTCAGGAACTGCTCATATTTTGTTATTGTTGAATTATCAATGAAAGATGCTCATGCAGAACTGCACGAATACATTGTGCATGCGAAAATAGTACTGACTCAAGCAGATACGTCAACGTGGGAATGTGTTTGAGGAGAGAACGACAGCAGGACAGCTCCAAAGATGATGATGATGGTGGTGATTCTGTGGAGTTTGTAACAAGCCACACCAGAAGTACAACTCACCTGGAGGAGCTAACATTGGAACTAGGTCTTAGGCTTCTTCTCGCAGATGGTGCCCACCTTGAACGACTACTTTGACGACTACTAAAAGCATTCCCCAATTAACCAACCAAAAATAATAAATAAGTACGAGACATCCTCAAGAACTAGTCACTGGGAAATTAATAAAACGTATCGACAAATCCGTTTATTCAGAATAATGAGTAATAAGATAAAGGGAACAATAGCAGAAATAAAGCAGACGTGAAATTTTCTCCGTAAATGCTTCCTCGTTTCTGATTCCCTGATCATGAATTCTCTATTAATGATTTCTTCTGTTCGTCCCACGTCTGTACATATATTCCATAAATTGATTAATATTTGTAATAGCTAGAAATTCGTGCAGACAATTAATAAAATAAGAGACGTTATAAATTCGAGATAGAAGAGAATTTAGAATTTTGTCGAGTACTTGAAAAATTGTAGGGTGCAGTGAAATGAGCTGTATTCTACTATGTGTAAAAAATTCGATTGAATTGATTTTTTATTTTTTTAACGAACCTTGAAGAACCGTCAGTGAGAGCAAGACGTCTGGGCTCCGAGCGTTTTCTGTGCTGGGAGCCATGCTCATGTCCAATAGCACGATCACTGCGATGTCCACGTGAGCCTCTGGCGCGATGCTCCCATTCTTGATTGAAAGTGTCTGCCTCTTCTACACATTCAAAATTTAAACAAGAGAAATGCGAATTCACTATTAAACTTTAACAAGTCCATTTAGCTAATAACAAACCCTCTTCGAGATTGATGAATTCGTGATGCTCCTCCTCATCACCATTATTGAGATTCTTTTGTTTTTCAATTACGTGAGCTCTCTCTCCAATGTGATGGCCAATAGCCATTTTCTTGGTTCCAGTGCGAGAGTCATAAACGGACTCTTGAGTTTCCTTAATTCCACCTGGGACAGCTCGAGTTGACCTAGAGGCCTGATACACCTGAGGACGTCCGTCTGGTCCACTTGTGTAAGCCATAATCGAAGTGGAAGACATTCCGTGACAATTTGGATCCTGACCCATATTATCCTGCAATTTCAAGTTCACTCCAATGTTCAACTATTCCTCTGGCGTTGTAAAGTTTTCAACGCTGTCAAGAACTTTCTTTAACTTACGAATTGCGAGAACATGTTGTTCATGTTAAATGGTGGCATTCCGAATCCAAAGGGCATCATTTGGTTGTGACGGTGACGTCCACGTGGCTCTGGTCCCATCAGAGCTGGTCCCATCATTCCGAAGGGATTGCTGAACAGTGAGTTCATCATGCTATTCATGTGTTGCATGGATTGCATGTGAGACCTGATGATGATTTATTGATGATGAAAAAATAAAATCGCATGAACGAAGGGAACTTAAGTCAGCCAAACAGAAAGAAAATTAATTCAATCTTTGATTGATAAACAATTGTCAAATAAAACACGAATAATCTGGTGATCAGTAAAAATTACGGCGTTATTGAAGGGAATAAAAATCTAACAGTTCGATCAAAGATGTCAGACTCCATGATGGAAAAATTCTCAACTTCTGGATTTTGGTCTCTAGGAACGGCGATCGATAAATAAATGAAAAGTGGGAAGTGACAACTGACATTCAAGTGTGAAGGGTCAGCTTCGCCCCTCATGCATAATAAAAAAAAAATAAAGTGATATTATTATTAATTGGGTGTATAAGTCATCATCGTGATATAACCCAACTTGTTATAATCCCAGTAGTAATTACATTACATCCCAAATGAAAGATTAATTTCCCGAATTATGCTTCATATCAATCGGTCAAAGTGTATTTTCTACATAAAACGAACATGACTGACGTTACTCACCCGAAAATAGGGTCATCCTCGAGGTCTCCTAGCATTCCTCCGAACATAGACATTTTTCAGGTGTTAAAGGAATGAATTTTAAATCGCTCGTATCAATGTGACGCAATCACTAGGCAGAACTATCGATTGAAATTATATTTGAGGGGTTACAGAATTTTCTAGATTCTTCAGAACGCGCAAGCAATAACACAAAACCGTGAAATCAGAAAAATAACTATATGTCTTCACAGATGGTGTAAAACTATTGGAAACTCGATTCTGTGCCCTACAACAACGAGCCTGAACGAGTTAGTGGTGCCATAAGCAGCTGACGGCTATGAGTGCAACTAAAAATCATCAACGAACAGATGACAGCGGAATCGAAAACCGTTATTTTCCGTAAACAAAAACCATTACTCATTATTTCCAACAATTAAAATATCACGTTGCACATACAAATAATAGTTTTGACCAACTTATGAGCGTAACGACATGGCGAACGAGTCCATTGCCTCTTCAGCTTCGTTTTTCGAACCCTCGTTGAAATATTCCGAGGAAAATACTCAATTACTTTATCAACACGTCAAAATGGTATGTTTTTTCAAATTAAACTCCTTTTTCATTCGATCGTAGCATAAAATTAATTCAATATTTTATTTTCAGAACCTTCAGGACATCCAAAAAGTTGCCACAGAAATCAACGACAACATGAAGAATCTACAAAAGAATATGTTTGTAACCGTAAAACTATTGAATGCACTCAAGCCTCGTAATGACGATAAAAATGACTGAATCGATATTTTTACTTTATTTTATTCATCGAAGTACATAATGAAAAGGGAATAAAAATGTGTTTTTAAGAGAATGATGAAGTCGAAATTAATTGACAGCGTTCTGCTTTTCCTCCTGGTACATGTAGTGGAGGTCCTTACAGTCTTCGTCAGAAATGTGCACCCAACCAGTTTCTTTCATGTGGTAAACTGAAGTTTTACGATTAAAAATTATCCAGGAATCGATAGACTATATACACATTTAATCGAGCGTTTTTTTACCTCTGATAATGCCTCCAGAATAAGCATCTCTGTGTGTGGCATGGTAAATAGATCTCCTTCCCAGATCATAGGCTTCCTCGTCAGTGAGATTCCAGTTATAACCAGAATCCAAAACTCCAAACGCAAATACTGACCCTGAGCCTACGCTGAACACCTTTCCGGGAGTCCTGGTGCCTTCAGAGTCGACGTAGTAGAGGCCTGGTCCACGTTTATCCCATCCCGCAATCATCATCCCTGAAGAGTCAAAACTATGTAGAGTACCATTTTTTTTAACCTTTATTTTTTTAATCCCTTACCCATGGACAGTCCCATTCCTTTATAATTGTAAACCATGTTGGAGATGAGTTTACTGGCAGCAGCTACTGATATTCGTTCTCTGTTTCTCAATTCGTACATGCGACACTGTTTGGCAAGAACTCGATCCCAGTACACGCAGTCAGCAGCACCACCAGCCAAAGTACCCAGTAAGTAATCATTGATTTCAACGATTTTTTTCATACTCTGAGAGCCTGATAAATGTTTAAATACATGATCAATATCGTTACATTCGTAAATTATTGAGTAAGCCATTTTTACCGATGAATTGACCCCCAGTGGCTCGAGAATCGACAGCCAGGACGACACCCCCTTGGTAACGGAAACCAAGAGTTGTTGTTCCATGATCAAATTTTATTTTCAAGTTCTTGCCATTGTCATCTGGTACACTGGCCAGCTGGGCAAGCCCTTCAGCCGGCTGAAGAAAAAAAAAACGAAAAACAAAGTGTAAAATCAGGAAACCAACAGGAATGATTCTGCAAGTTTTCTGCACATAACCTCACTCACATTTGCGTACGGAGGAACAGCTAAAGACAGGTTATTCCCGAAATTCCTGCTGTAACTGTCAATTTCATTCTGCAGCTGATTTTTATCATCGAAAGATGTGAAATTCACGTAATTATTGAGGCCACAAACTTCAGCGAGCGCCATGATCAGTTGTGCACTTCAAAGATGATATTTACAGCGAATCAGAGTTTATACGGAGATTATAGGAGAGATCAAAGATCTGAGCAAAAAGGATTGACTAAAGTAGAGGCTCAGTTCTGGGAGTTTGAGAGACCTCAATGGCATTGCAGTAGCCGACCCCATAAGAGGGAGGGCGCCACACCCAACGCTGGGATATCTGCTCGTTAGCCGACTCAGCCACTCTTCAGTAGCAGTCTCGCTGCCACCAGGCAATAACAATAAATAAATTGATTCCTCTTATTTTTTATTAAAAAATAATAGCGACTTATAGCTGATGCAGCAGTTTTCGCGAATGAACAGGCATTCGAGCTGACGGGATTAGAAAACAGGACGTAATTCAATGTATCTGATACTCCCATTCCCGTTTCAGAGATCCAATCGAAGTGTTTTTGATGGTTAAGACCAAAATCCACACGCTAAATTCTCTTCAATCTATTATTTTTCACTGACTATTGGATTTTTTGTGATTGCACTGTTTTTTTACGAGATAATTATTTATTAGGTTCAGAAGTTTCGCAGTTATCTTATCTCGTCAAATTGAAACTGCCCGGTTTGCACGGTGTTCTGTGCGCAAGCGCGGAGTATCGCCTGGCGACCCTCCACTCGAGCGCCGTCTCCAACGCCCCGCCATTGTGAGTAGGGAGTCAGTCGTTCGGCGGCAGTGCGTGGAACGGTCGGTCTGTGTCGCGTAGTGAAAATCCGTTAACATCGGGGTCCTAGTACGTGCAGAAAACCGGCGCCGCCTGTGAACATTGAAAATACAAAGTGCGGGACTCAGTGCAAGTGATTTTGGGATGTGAAATTATTTTTTAAACAGTTTATCAGAGTATTTTGAGTGATTGAGATTTTTCGTTTGTTACACTGAACTTCGGTATTGCCGAACGGCCGCCCGGCGTCATTGTGTTTACAAAAATTCCTTTGTCCGTTTCTCGGAATTGTTTAGTGTGTGTTTAGATACGGACTGAAGTGAGAGTGCGAATTGGATTCGAAGGATTACTTTTCTCATTCATCTTATTTTGAATGATTAAAAATATTATTTGATCTTTGATATTATTTTATTGATCTTTGTGGATTTTGAGTTGATAAAACATTCTTGGTTGTGTGGTGAGTGATTAGTGAACTTTTGAACTGTACGAGTGCTGGTGCTTCCAAGCCGACTTCAACCTTTGGCGTCAGAATCACAGTGAGATCTTCAGGATTGGAGGGAATCTTGCAACCGACTGCAAGGTGAGTTTCGTATGCATTTTTTTATGACCTTGAAGCATCATTTTCATTTTATTTTCATGTCATTTTTTTCATT
>NW_011887817.1:0-84647 GCF_000806365.1 Fopius arisanus | reverse complement strand
ATATATCGTATCCATTGCGTGGATTTTTTCGTGGCCGGTTCGGGGGTTTGAATTTTCGAGATGATTTTATCTCTCGATCAGATGATGTCGAGATGCCAGTCGATATGGCTCCATCAGATAAATCGCGAGTGCGCGTATAAACAAGTGATTGACTACGCTGGAGTGCCGCATTTTGAAATTGGAATTAAAGCCCGGTTGGATTGTCTGGAAAAGATGATTTACTCCAAAATTGGCACTCCTAATTACTCCACCAATTAATCGATTTTTCCGATAATTGTTAGCTAGCGCTCTAGTTGTTGACAACCGCTACGGTGCTAGCTAGCAATTATTGGAAAAAACGATTAATTTCCGGAGTAACTAGCAGTCCAAATTTCGGAGTAAATGATATTTTCCAGATCATCCATTCGGGCCTTAAATTTGTGTCGTCTTTTATATCTACGCCCAAAATGGTAAGAACGATTTAGATTTTTTTTCGATTTAGAAAATCTCGATTTTCTCGCTTCCTATGCGTACTAGCGCGAAAGTACGGCCATATTCGTTTATATCTCGTTGAGACGCATCGATTTCATGTATCGAAAAGTCGATTTGAGCAAATTTTTTTAACAACGCGCTCATTACAAAAATGTAGTTTCTTTAGTAGTAGTATATATTCAATATATTGAATAATTTTTTCCATTTGAAATTCCACAAGATGTGAATTCCCCCTTCCGCTCGTTCTACAGTCCGCTAAAATTCAGTGAAACAAATAAAAAACAAAAAGCTTTCGTACCGTAGAAAATAAAATTCACCCCGTCGACTTGATGGACACGCCAGCATTGCGTGTGGGGCGCCCTCCCTCTCTTGGAATGCAGTACTACGATGCCGTTGGGGTCACTTAAACCCCCAGAACTGACCCTCTAGTTTAATCAGTCCTCTTTGAATCTTCTAGTCCACTCTCAATTGCTGGGTTCGGTGACATTTATCGTATCAACAACAAAAGAATCTGTAGTCCCCAGTGACTGGAAATTGTCTCCCCTCGTTTATTTTAACAGTTGACACAAATGAAACGCATCTTCGCCTCCACTATTACTCAACTCAACAACAAATAATTGAAGCCAGGTAATTTCTCCACCGTGCTAATTTTTTTTCATATATTTAAACGAAGTAATGAGGTTATTAGTGAAGATAATGCACCCCAAGCAAGTGTCAAGATAACGTGTTGATAATTGTCATAGTTTCAGGAGAACCCAGGCAAATGACATGGTTTCGTGTAATGACAAAGGAATCGAATTAGTACCAATAATAAAAGACAAGAATGGCTTCAAAGATCAATCTGTGACGTTTGTGGAGCAGTACGTCAAGGAAGTCGGGGACTTTAGCTCTCAGTATGGGAGTAACATCAGCATCTCCTACACGGCATACAATATTGCTGGTAATCCCAGCAAATTTCCAGATTACGGTGACTTTCCCCACGCCTTCGTCATGGTAATTATTATCCACAATCCCTCATCATAGAGTAACTCTCATTATTCTCCTTATGTAATTAATAAACTCGTATTTATCTTATCAATTTCAGAGAACGTATGGGCCCTGGTGGAACGAAGCCCCATCGAGGCTGAGTGACTTTATGCCCCAGAACAATGAGCCAATTGTCAGTCAAGACTATATAGACGTCAAATACCACGAGGAAGTGTATCCCATAAGAGTTTCAATTTACGAGATCTACAATCCGGGTAGTGTCGTACGAATATGGGCCAGAGATAATTCGGGTCATTGGCTGCTATTGTGGAGTGGTCCTCCTCAGAGAGTACCCCACAAGCCTCGGATATTCTCACCTCCGTTGACCCTCTGCAATTTCAAAACTAAAATGCTCAGGATAGAATTCAACCACAGTCTCTTAGATTACTACACCGAACTCGACGCTATCTTACTCATTGGCACAACTGAACTTATTTTACCTCATTTTGGATTTCAAAACCGAAGCATAAGTGCCTTATTGCAGCTATTAGGGGGCAGTGGCTCTAATGACTCGGATGAGCACAATCTCACACCAGAGCACTCAAAAGCGAATTGCGACCTGGGAAAGCTCAAGAATACTCTGTACAAGCATTGTGTCTTGTACGAGAGTAAATCAACAGACAAACTCCCCAAAGGAAAGCTCTTGACTAAACTAGGACTGCATTGTCATCTGATACCACCAATAGAAGAGGCTTTCAACAGTCTCCAGCAGTTTCTGCAGGAGGACTTTCCTAAGTTGATCAGGGAGATCAATTTGTCGTCAACGACGGTGGCCGTGCAGTGCCCAGAAGTCTCTGGCTCCAAGGGGAGTGTTGACAACACTTGTGGCAGTTTTTCTGTTCTTCCAGATGAAACAGTTCTGAAGATTCTGAAGAATCTGGACCTCAAGTCCCTCTGCCGCTGCTGCAGGGTGAACAAACATTTTAATAATGTCGCTCGAGATGCATTGCTGTACACTAGCCTCAACCTGAAGCCTTACTGGAATAGTCTGGATGCTGGAGCATTGAATGTCCTCGGTCCACGCTGCCAGTATCTCCAAAAAATTGATTTCTCCTGGTGTGGCAACTACAGCGCTATTTCTCCCCAGAATATCATCGACTTCATGGCCTCAGCTGGATGCCTCCTGACTCACCTCCGCTTGAATTGCTGCAGATTCGTTAATGACCAAGTAATCACAGAAATATCTGCAGTGTGTAAAAATTTGAAGGAGCTGTGCCTTCGAAATTGCACGCAAATAACAGCCGAGGGATTTGCCAGCCTAGAGAAGCTTCAGGCTCTCGAGCGACTGGAATTGTATAGAACAGCCATCGAGACACCAGCTCTGTGCTCAATCCTCAGGAAAAATCGACAAATGAGACATTTAAATCTCGCTGGAATGCATGAGAGATTAAACATGGACGAAGTTGCTGTCGAGGTTGCCAATTCCTGTCACTTCTTGGAGAGCATCGACTTCTGGAAATCTCAAACTTTAACACCAGCTGGGGTGCGGGCTCTCACGAGATGTACGAGACTCAGAGAAGTGGATTTCGGATGGTGGTAAGTGATTCCTCCAAATGATAATATTTATTCAATCAAACGAAAATCGAGTTTAAAACAATATGCTTTCATGCTTTCATTATCACAGTGGGGGCATGGGAGCACCTGGAGATTCTCTCAGGACCTTCCTGACCTGCTGCACTTCTCTGGAAAAGGTATTCCTGGCAGCTCTACGAGGCTTGACAGATCGAGACATAGAGCCCCTCCTCCTCTGTCGTAAATTACGACAATTGGATCTACTTGGTACTCGATCCCTCACCCCTGACATTTGCCTCAGATTGCTCCTCTGTTGTCCAGAACTAAAAATGATGGATTTGAGCTTCTGTGATGCCATTAGTGATACTAAAGTCCAAGAATGGAGACAGCTGTACCCTCATGTGTCAATCAAAAGGAGTTTCCAAGGCGGCAGCTCTCACTTTATGAGGGATCGTCCGTACGCCTGAACATACCTCATACTTGAGAGAAAAAATAGACTTTGATACGCTGTGTTTTACACTCGCAATTAGGATTTTTACCGAATTTTTGTGTCGATAATTTATATATATAGATATATATCTCTGTATCGTCGACATCAGTGTGAATAATGGTATTTATTAATAGAATGATTCAATCAACTAGGATCATTGACTGATAATATGTAATCAACATTTGAAATTAAAATCCGAAGAATCAATTTTTTCCTCGTTTATTAACTCAAAAATCGAAACGATAACAGGCGGTTGTTTAATTTACTCTAAACTTTTTTCTGGATTTCAGAGAGAAGTCCTGGGGTGGTCCAGAAGAAAAGACAGACGCTTGTTCTGCTGAATGCTTTATAAATTTATTCACTCGGTTCTGCAGGTGCTGCTGTCTGTTGTGGAATAGCTTCCTCTGGGGCACATGTCTGAGGGCATATTCCCAGTCGTTGGAGGCATTAATGTCTAGAAGAATTGAAATCATCTGATTCAATGTTAAACACTTGTTTCCACCTCCACCGAAGTGCAGATAACGGTCTATCGGGAGTTTTGCCATTCTTAGCCCTTCCCTTTTGGCTTTTGCCATCGACAGAGGTCGTCCACTCAACTGTAATTCAATAAATAATTGATTAATTGCAAGAAATACTGTCAATAAAAAATTGGCAATTCGAAACTGCATAACGAGACTAATGGAAAACGACTACAGTGGACTTTCGTTAAGTATCCACTTCCCCAAAACTTTCGCGATACTCTGATCGTAAATATCCGAAAACGAAATCGTTATTGTGAAATTATTATTTTTCCCTTTGAAGTTCTAGGAATTGTGGAGAAAAGTGGGGGATCTATTTAAATATTTGTTTAGTGCGAATTCGATGGATTTACATCCACGAAGTCCACTGTAATGAAAATATTACCTTGTCGACGAGTGCTCCGATGATATAGATATCATCATAACTGAATTCCCTGAGTTCTACGTTGGTATCTGGTGTTAAATACACGAGCTGTTTTTTATCAAAAAGATCGAGATAGGATTTTGAAGTGACATTCATGGGAAAATCATCATCATACATAGTGGGAATAAACGCCAGAAAATTCGAGTGCAGATCACCATCAACATTTAAGTTGCAGAAGTGAAGATCGAAGGGATCCAGATGCTCTCTGTTAGCAGCCCAAGTGAGCATCATCTGTCTAGCACAATTTCTGGCCTCAGTTCTCGTCATCTCGTGTTCATATCCACAGTCCATTACTATTTTCTGTCCGTACATCATGGCCTTCATCAATCTCCAATTGCCCAATTGATTGATCGTGGAATCGAAGAACCTGAGGAAGGGTGAGTTCCTACCCAGGCAATAGTCCAAGTAGACTGGGGGCAATGATGGGTCTCTCTCTTTGGCCAGATACTTCTCTCTCTCTTCTTTCGCCAATCTTTTCTTCTCCATGCCGTGCTCCTTTTTCTTCTCGATGCCGAACAAAAACTCCAGATACTTTCTCCTCTTATTTCTACTGTCCAGGAGAGTCAGCTCCAGCCAATGCCTAGGTTTTAACACCTCTGGCACAGGATTTCCATTCTGCCTGTGAACATCCACCTCCAACTGCAATACCTTCCACTGTTTCTCATTATCAGGATTCAGGATCCACTCATCAATCCTCTTTTGAGCTTTAGCATCTTTATCCGGAGTCAGTTGAGAATTGCAATGTCTCAGTCCAGTAAAAAAAGTTCTCCCACTGTTTCCACCAGGAGTTTGGAGCAGCGGAGAAAAAAACCCTTGGGATTTCACCACAGTTTCATATTTACTCGGTAACTGCCCACTTACTAATAAAAATCTTCTGAAAACCCTACTGTACATTTTGTTAATTAGCTGACTGAATTAATTGATAATTGATTAATTGACTTTTTTCACTCCTGAAGGCTCAGGGAGGTTAAGATCATTGTTCTACGAAGACTGTCGCAAACGTACGATGACAACAAAATCACAAGTGCTTATCTGGGGTTCGGCGTTATTATTGGCATTTCTGGTTCAATTATGCAGTTTTTAAAAATAATTATTGTTTATATTCTGCACATTTGGTAATGAGTTTTACTACAACGTGTTGTTCACTAAAAAAGTAATGATTGACTCTGGTCTCTGGCGCCACGAGCGGTGAGTTGGAAAGTGATTTGAAATTATTTCTTCCTGAGCTTTTGAGGCAATTGAATATTGCAATTAATTTCACAGCACAATGGAACAGATTCGACTGCGCCATGACCTTCAACTTGTCTTAGAACAATTCAGTAAAATCAAAGTGGTGAGAAAATATCCTCAGGGCATTATTATGCTTGGAGTAATTGTTTCTTCTGATTTGTAATTGAACTACGAATTGATTGAATAATATTGCCCCAGGATTACTGCAATTGCAAGATCAATCTGAAAGCCAGGGACGAAATTGTTGAGATTCAGAAAAATAAAATGGAGGCCGCACACCGACGTCTAGAAATACTGGCAACATCTATTGAAAATTATAAAAAAAAATATCAAGATACTTTGCTCAAATTGCAAGGTGAGAATTACCAGTTGACGCAGAAGATCGAAGAATTGGAGGATACGATCAGAATTATTCAGCAGAATAACCAGAGTCTTATCATCGAGGGCAACTCTTGCGACAATCGAAGAGGTATTTTCATTATTATTTTCACTTTTCGTTTTCTGGGTGTTTGCTGGAACTGAATGTGACTTGAATTAGTCGAGAGTTTGGAGGAAGAAGTCCAGATACTGGAATCTCGATTGGCGGCTGAGGAAGAGCAACACCGAGAGGAAATACAGAAGCTGAAGGACGAGTACGAGCAGAGGATTTCAGAGCAATTGAAAATGGCGGAGGAATTGCAGACTAAGGTACGTGTCTTAATTACTTGAATTACTTGACTATTATTTGAAGGTTCTAATATCGTCTTCAAGGTGAATATATGTGGAATCAATAATTAATTGATGAAGAGATTTGATTGCAGAGAGAAGTCAATTTTTCAAATGAGAAGATATTTTCTCTGTATCTGGGGGTTTATTTCAATTTTTCTGTTGACAGATTAAGAAACTGTCTGAGCAGGCATTAGCCCAGAAGCCATTTGTCCACCCCGCCCTGTACGAAGGGACCAGCAAGCTGAAAAATCATCCTGCCCCCAGGAAGAAGCCCTCCAATTCGACATTCAAGTAAGACTCTTCTCAAAAAACCAATTTTTCCCTCTTAAACCTTTATTTTTATTCTAAATCCGCAGCTGGCCGAGCCTCGACGTGGAGAAGATTCCGAAGACCCCCGGTCCTACTCCTCCACCCAAAAAAAAGAAGAAAAAGCTTTTCCACGCTGACGACGAGATCGTCAATGTCGTATAAAAAAAAATCTACACCATCAATCTTCAATTGATCATCAAGAAAAATAAATTTATTCCATTCCCTGAAGAGTTAAAAAACATTACAAATATCGTATCGTAATTATCTCACGCGAATTAGAAATTAATTCTAAAAAGGTACTAGTGTTTCTCTATATACAACGTATCATTCGAAAAGTAATTCGTTACAAATAAAAAATAAATTCTGTATAACGTAATCTAGAGTAATAAAGCTTTAGTTATTGACGAGTGAAAATCATTTAGACATTTTTCGTTGAAGAGCATTCCAGCTGTTGTCGTAATCAATTTTGAGATAGCCATAGGTGTTGAGTCCCAGCTTGGTAGGTGGGATAACATCCACGTAACACTCCTCTTGGCTTCTCGTCACCTGGGGGACCGCTTCCTCGACAGGATCTCGTCGCTGTACGCTCGACGAGCTGTGATAAACGCAGTCCCCTCTGCAAATTAATCGGTAATTCACATTAATGAACTGTTAAAACTCCATGAAGACGTTCCTGAATTTAAAAAACTCATATAACGTTTGGTATCGCTGTTTTATTTTGCTAAATTGAATGAAATATATATTTCATATATACTATGTATATATTCTATATTATACATTCAAAACGAAAATTGAAAAGCAATGGAAAATATTTTTTATGTCGAAACATGAACATTCTTCAAGGTGTAATTTAATTTTGGAAATTTTTAAAAATTATTTGTCTAAAAACAATTCTATTCTTCTTTTTCTTTCACCACATACCATAAAATACGCGCGTAAATAAGTAGTAAAATTAAAAATAACAAGAAACCTCTCTAAATATATCAGCTGCACTACCTAGTTACCACTGAAAATAATGACAAAATAATTACCTAGCGGGTGTTGTCACCCGGGATGGCTTCCTCCTGCGGGTCACCTCCTTCGTCCGTTGATCCTCGGGGTGTCTCCCATAATCGAGGTCTACAATTATCAAAAGAAAATATTAATATTCCAAATGTAAATATCTCCGAAAGTAGCGCAAGACTCAGATTAAAAATTTCATTAGGCAAATCAATGGACATCTAGAAAGTCAAGTGACACAAGGCCACAGCGCAATGAACGGGAAAATATTAGTGGAAAGTTAAAGGCAGTGAAAATAAATGCGTATCGCTCTAGAAAGGCCGATCTTCCTTGACTCTGCAAGTACTTCATATGGTGTTTGCTCGAGCGACATTACCATGTGTGGAATTTATGGACTTTTTATGAAACCACGCACGCATTTTATGAAACTATCACGCACATAATGCTTTCTCCACTCATATCAAAGCTATCATAGGTATTTCCAATTTTCCATTACCTAGAACAATCATTTACGAATCATTCATTATCTATTCCTATTTATAACTCTAATACACAATTCAATGAATTCAATTATTATAACTTCAATAATAATTGTTTGAATTTCTTAAACTTGAATTTTCATTTCTATTTATGTATATATATAAATAAAAATATATAAGAATGTTAAAAAATGGTAGTGTTTCAAATATTATTGAAAAATTCGAAATATTCGTAGAGATCTATTATAATCATTTGAAAAATAGTTTTTATAATTGTTTTAAGAGGAAACTCTGCCATGTGTCAATAGCTCGTTAAAAATAATAGAATGATTCCAGGGCATTGGTGTAAAAGCGCAATTTGAATTTTTTTCGTTGGCAAGAATTCACATTAAAGAACTAGGTATGTGGGTGGAGGCGACTTTAGAATCGTTAACTGAATTACCCGAGCCTAAACGCATTATTTTAGCACAGAGTCACAGGATGGGTGCGCAAGCCCAAGGTCTCTGATCCTATCACCCAATTCCTGTGCAATTCCACGTTGCAATTGATGAAGAGAAAATTAATTCAGTGCCCAAGTGGCAAGTTGAATCTAGTATTTTTCACTGAAATTGCAACAGCATCGCCTGGGGATCTATCCCAGAATTGCATTGATCCAAAATGCGTTGATATGTTAATAATATATGTAATTCAATTTTCCAATCGTAACTAGACGATAAATTGCGAAAAAAATATTACCATCACGTAGATTACGGTCTCCGTCGATGGACTTCCGGGCGAAGTCTTATGTCAGATGAAAATGGCTTTGGGTACAGTTACCCGGGGGTAACGACCCCATCCTGAGGATCCACTCGAATTCCTCGACGAAATTCAACTCCAGAAATTATTCATCAATCGAAATTGAAAGTCTGCGAATGGAATCAATAATTCACAAACGAGATTGGGACTAAATGATTCAATCAGATGTCCTCGGTTTACGACTGATTGAATTAAACCACGAGATAAATTTCGCCTGAGGAAATATCGCTAATTCGATCTTCTGTGAAAGTGAATGGCACCTGGTGCACCGTAAAGGAGAAAATAATCAAGTAATCGTGCAATTTCCACGATTTTTCCACCGATTCAATACCGATTTCGTTGCATCATTGGCATTGGATTTAATTCCCGAAGTGGATAAAAAATTTTTCATACAACTTCCGAGAGTCGACAGGAACAGCTACATTAATTTCCTCATTCCACCTGGAGGTAAACAGCGAGATGTTTTAATGGGGGAATTATGCAGACATTACACTTTCAATCTCATCGTTTTCACTGGACGATAACCGACGAGATTCCCAGACATTTCGAATTTATGATGCCGATTCCCATGCAAAATCAAGGGGAGAGCGGTGATAAATAATTTAATGCACTTTCTCAGATTTTTAATTTATCATTTTTTTAATCAGAGATGAAGAAATGCGAGTCGGTGGCCTTGCAATTACCATTTCACTATCGAAAGTCTTTTAATTGGTCCTTATACCAAAGTAACTATTCACTGATGAAAATAATGTTTTTCATAGCCCTGAGTATTTCTACAACTTTTTGCACCGTAATATATGGTACTTGATTTCCCGTCCATTTTTGGTACTGCACTGTTACAATTGCACCTTTCACCCGCTCTAGTTGCGTTAGAGGTATGAATTATCATACAATTAAAACCAATTGTCGTGAAGAAATAGAGAAAACATTTCGGCTTTTTTTCCGTTGGTCAAGGCTGTGAACTTGAAATTGCAGAGTTTCTTGTGGTACTGACCACAGAGGGTTCAACGTATCTCTCTTCCAGAGCCTTTCTAATGATCATTTAGAAGCAAGAAAAATCCATAAATCATAGATTAACGTTTGCGATAGAAATTCACTTCCTAATCCATTGTTTTTGCCTCTAATTATTCAGGTCATTAAATTTTTCGTACAGTTAGACGAGATTCTATAAGGACGTTATGAATTTCTGACAATAAAGCCTGGCACAATTATTAAATCCTTCCCACGGTTGAGTGTGTGCTCTTCACCTTAGAATAGCCCAGTGGCAAGTCATCAGGCAATTGAGAATTCGCAAGACGTTCCTGGTAGATAGAAATATCTTCACGTTCACTGCGAATAAAGAAAAAAACAGGTATTGACCCTTGAGGGCCCTCGACAGGGTGAAAGTTCAGAAGAGGTGACTCCGACTGTTCAAGGACAGGAGATGATCACCACGAATGAAATCTTTTTTCAATGGCAATTTCTAATAGACCATTAGAAGACTTTTCTCATCAATTGTGATAATTACACTTGGGGTACAGGCAAGGTCACACCTTCGAGAAAAAAATCCCAAGACTTGACCAAAAATTTCGAAAAGCAAACGCACGACTATGGAAATTTGTGAGTCATTGAATAATGATAATAATGATGAAATCTAAACGCAAAAATATACCGTATGTATTTTTACGTCAATTTGATTCGGGATTTCCCAGAAGATTCTTTTAAAAAATATAAATTGAGAAGATTGGGAGGAATTCCTTAAAAATCAGTGGAATAACCGAAACTCGATGGGCGAAAAGTGAAAGAGAACGTCGTAAATGACGTGAAAGCTCGGGGAATATCTGAAGAGTATTTCTACGCTTCGAGGAACTACCTAGGCTCGATACAATATTAATAACAAGCCTTAAAACGACGATAATACGATGAGCGCAACAGGTGGACGGTAAAAACTTTCTACTGGAAATCGTCCCGAATGAAAAGTTTATTGGCGCTTGGTGTTAAATACTCAGATTAATGAGATACACGAATGATTCCGAGGAGAGTATAAAAAATCCAGTTTGCGTTGAAGAGGTAATTTATGATGCAATAGTTCCCAGAGGAAGTGCCTCCTGGGGAACACGTCCGTTTACTCATGCTGGATCAGCTGTTTGAATACAATCAGTTCGTGACATGTTCGTTAGGAATAATTAAAAATAACTCTTTGAATTTCAGATGAACCCCTGAATATTTCTGGTAGTTTTGTGCGGTAATTAGTCTTATGTGAAGTTCAATCTCGATTTATTCGAGATCTTCACCTGCTGCTAGTTTCCCAGGAGAAAAGTCACTGTTCCCATGAAATTATTTGGCACGTCGAGTACAATTCAGCGTGTTAATGTCTTTCATCATCGAAGTTGCCATGGAATTCACCTGGAGCACTCGTTCGCACTCTAAGTACGGGATTTCCGACGATTTATTGCGATATCTCGAAGTGTCGAAAGACGAAACAAGTGGGAGGGACGGTCAAGGTATCAGGCCTACGATTGATAATCAATTCTTTCAATTCGCAGGATGACTGGTATTTGATGGATTTTTTTGTTGAGGAATAATTCTGAAAATCTCGCGAATTGATGGACAACAGGATTTTTTCTCAATTTTTATCGCACCGTAAACCGAGAGGAAATCAACGAAAGTTGGAAATTCCTTGGAGTTTTTATTCGTGGGATGGACACAGTCTCTTCATCCCACGATCGATTGTTCCCTTTTCTTCAATCACACTGATACCAATACCATGACACCATTGGTGATGATTCACGGGACTTATATAGCTGTTATTTATTTACCTCGTGAAAAAGAGGTACATAAAAGAGTTGAATAACAAATTTTGTATATCAGTTATTGTATTAAAAAATTGTAGACATCAATTTTGCCTGGATATTTTTAGTTTAACGTACGCTTTCGGAGAATTTATATTTTAAAAAAGCTTTTGAGTGATCAAAACAGAGAGAATAGTTGAGTTGATGAACTCACTGGTGGCCCCTCTAAATTTTATTCAATAATAATATTACCAATAAAAATATTACGAATGAAATAATAGTAATAGTTATTATTATTGTTATTATTGGTATTATTATTATCATTATGTCATTGTGATTATTACTTTGTGATACTTTGTTTTTGTACTATTTGTTTTTGTAACATGAAATAATATTTTGAGCTTTTATATTATCTTTATATGTAGAAAACTCACCGGAGAGTGGTGCATAAACTGGTGCAGCGTACCGAGGGTTTTCCTCCTCGTAAATAGGTTGATAATAGCTCTGGGTTTGTCTAGGAGGTCCGAAGTAGAGTTCCTCGACGGATGCTGGGGCGTGATACCCAGGTTCCCTGATGGGTTCCCGTGATGAGTACCTATTTTATTCGAAAAAAATTCATTCCATGAGGTAAAAATCGAGGGATATAGATTTTAACAATTGTTTACCAATACTCCGGCTCTGGTTCGGCTTTCCTGGTGGTAAATCGGCTGCACGTGGTTCTGGGGGGCTGATACATCTGCGGTGATGATGATACACTGTGTCTCCTCAGGTACGCGTAATTCTCCAGATCCCAGGGGTCCACGTACTGGCGACTGCTCCCGGCATCAGCAGAGCTACCAGATGATCTCTGGGAGTCGACCGAGTCCCAATAAATCGATGAGGCCGCTGGCATATTTATCACCAGGTGATCTTCACACTCAGAAAATTTTCAGCACGAACATTATCACTGACACTTGGACTGTTTGGAGATACGCGGCTTTCTCTGCGAACGGCTCGATGCCTTCGAGCAATCTGTCGAGTCGTTTCACACACCTGTGAGTACAACCATAAAGTGTTCCTCACCTCAAACCCCCACTGCCTTTCCAAATCGCTCTGACAAGACATCAATTGCTGATAGTCTTGTGCTTCTTTCGTTTTACATCCTTTTACAACGAAAAATAGTTCTTTCCAGCGCTCAATTAATTATAGGGATTAATCAACTGTCTAGTAAATTGTTAAATACTAAATAATAAAATATGGAAAATATAAAATACTAAGTAAACCCCAGTGACTCTTGGCCAAAGTTTCAATAAAAACCTAGTTTAAAAAACCAAACCTCTATTTAGTTTTTTAATAAACCGCGGGTCTTTTATTCAGTTTAATTAATTAATTCTTTAGTTTTTGGACTGATGAAAGGTATTCCGGAACGGGAATTTATTAAATTGAGACTTTTACTTCTATCGTATGTATTTTCATGTTGCAACACTCATTAATATTCAGATCACAATGTTATTAAACGTTAGCTTAAAATTATGAAGTCCAAATCCCAATAATCAGTTTGAATATCGAAATTATCGGAGTGTTGGCGTTATTATGCGTGATTTTTCGGTGGCGAAAATAAAGAGAGGAACATATTTTCAGAATGAACGAAGATCGGAAAGAAATAGTCGTGTCAACTGCGCACGTTTCTTTCGTTTTTAACGAGCGTTAAATAAAAGTAAAAATAAATGTAACATAACGATAAAGCAAAGATTAATATTAGCTGGGAACGTGAAATAATATCTCATTGTTCTGACGACTGAAAAGAATAGTTTAATTCGTCTAGAAAAATCTCAGCTTTAATATCAGAAAAAAAAATAGTCAAAAATAGTTTTTGATCTGTGAGATTTGTTCTACCGTTTGAAAAATCTCTCATCACTGGATCATTATCCAATACATTCACTAATCATCAACACTTCACAAAAATATTTGAATCACTTTTATAATTTTTCACCCACTTCCATAATCTAATCTCGCGAAGGGATTTATTTACAGCTAAAAGTTAAAGAGCGACTGACCAATAGCCGGAAGTTCCACCTGGACTCGTAAAATCTAGATCCTTTAGTAGCACATATCACAGTGTATCTGATTAAAACTAACAGATTCGAATCGTCATGATCAGTTTGATTATTTTAATTTATCATTAATTGTCTTATGGTGTACTTGAATTTCAAATTGAATATTTTCCTTTTATCTGACTCTGTCGAGGAGAAGAGAGGCAGCCAGCTCTACGTCATACTCCGTTTGTTTGAGAGCCCCTTCGCACTGATGTCTATTAGCCAGTCCCAACCTGATCAAGACAAAATATCAATAAGATGTCCATCGATAAATACTAAATGATTTAACTTTATTTATATGGAAATCACCTTATGAGACTATCAATTTTCGCCTGTCTATCCTTGATTATCTGTCTGGCAGCTTGGCTAGTGTCCCATCCAGTGGCCTGGAGAGCAGCAAGAATCTCCTGCTGGGAGGCATCCCCAGCGTCTTTCTGGACCTTCATAATTTTACTAGCCCTGAATTCATCGTTCAACGACATGACTAGCTGCTGTGATGCTCCAGTGAGTGGAGGACTGATCCCTCCAGGGTAGGCAGCAGCACAGGTCCCCAATTGAGTATTAACGACTGTCTCATTCATCAGAGGCAGCAAACACCTTCCAGCCCCCCCTGAATGGCCAGATGAAGGACCAGAGGGGCCAGGGGCTGGCCTCGTCGGTGTAAAATGCATGAGATTTGGACTTCCAGCCTGCCCAGGCGAGCTAATGCTCTTCTGGAGGTTCTGCCCCTGAGAGTAACCATTCTGTCCACTTTTCATTGGACTCCAGGCAGGCGGAGGATTATAAACTGGAGGTTGCTTCAAGCTTGGACTGAAGTCAAAGGGATGATCCTGGGAGTAATTTCTGGGAAGTGTCTGGCTCTGTCTGCCGTTGGACATCCCCTGACTATTTCTGAGGATATTCTGCTGAACAGTTTTATTATAGAGAGTATTGAATTCACTCTGACTCAACTGATCGAGATTTGGCACGTTCTCTCGGAGTTCTGCGTACACTTTTTCAGAGAGTATCCCAGCAGGTGGAACATTGGGCCTAGGTGGGGCGACTCTCGTGGGCTGAAGATCATTCTGCACGTGATTTACCCCAGGTCCTGACCCAGCATTTGATGCTTGAATGGCTGGAGGAAAATTGTAGTTCTGCTGAGGTGGAAAATAATTATGATTCCCTGTGTTCGTGCCACTGCTTGTTATATTTGGAGCTATCTGGAGAAGAAGATGGCTGTGATCGCTCTGTGACATGCTCAGAACTGTGGGCTGTAGATTCTGAACTCTTGGATCATGAATTTCGGAAGATGTGGCGTAGATAGGAGGCTGGGGTTTCCTGTCATTTTGAAGACTGTGGGACGAGGTGGAGGAGTAAAAATTGTGAGTATCTGGTGAGTGTGCCTGCTGCCACATTTGTCCAATTATCGTCTCAGTACTGCTCTCCACCATTTGATTTTGAGGACTCGATTGGATTAATTGACTCTGTGGCCTCTGGATATTCGTATTTTTACTCTGCCACGAGTTCTGGACTTTGGAAGGTAGACTCGTTGAACCCCTTAACTCTCCATTTGGAGATCGTGATTTCGCGGTCTGGGGTGGAGGTCTCAGCATGGGAATCCCTGCAGATGTCCCCTCCTGGGCTTTATTAACTGTGGAGTAACCTCCAGGTGCCTCATTCGTGTTTTTACAGACCTCTTTAGCCCCCAGGTGCTTCTCTAATTCAGCCAGAAAAGCGGAGTCGAGTTTTTTTGGAGAACTCTGGGGTTTAACGTCGATGGTCAGTTCCCCCATGCTTTGAGCAATATCGACGTTGGATTTTGGCTTGGGGGGACTCTCGTTGGGGCCAATGGGCGGTGGAGGTGGTGCGACCACTGGAAAATTTGGCCTGGCAGTGACATTAGTGTAAGTCTGTGGTTCTTCAGATAAGTCCTCAGGCCAAATCACCTGACTGGAAGTTCCTGAGGACACTTTATCGACCTCACTGTAGTGTTGAGAGTTTCCATTCCCCTCTGCTCGTTCACTCATATTTAAATTTGTGTTTTCCGATCTGATATCCTTATTGAGGTTCAAAGAGTATTGATTGATATCCACATTTGTACCATTAACCTCTGGATTTCCTTGGGTACTTGAGGCCACCTCAGTGGTCTCTACGTTCATGTACGACTGCTGGGTTTTCAGATAATGGTTCATAGTGTCCTGAGGTACGTGGGAGTAATACCGGGACGTTGGAGTTCCCATGAAGACCCTGGAGGTGTCAAAAGGATCGTTTTGCACTCGATTTCCTCCTGGAAAATTGGCGTAATTCCCGGCTTCTTCGTCAGGCCAAATCTCATCAGGTCTTCCCCCGAAGGCCTCGATGGGCTCATCCAGTATGTTGACGACTCTTGTACATCCGGAGTCAGGATTCACTGCGTTGGCAATTTCCTCTGGAGACAGATCTATCAAACTTCCCTCGTGATTTTGTACGTTACTCGTTTTAATAGGACTAGATCTCAAATCATTCTGGAATTTCCTGTAGTTGAACTGATTCTTCGATTTTTGCGCAGGGAATTTTCTCTTGTCAGCTGGAGTGACACCCACAACATCAGGAGGTTCCATGGGATTCCTGAGGTAAACGTCGTCGATGAATTGAGGACTTCCCCAACTCTTTCCGAAGGGGACTCCATGCCCAGTATGTATGAATGAGTTCTCCAGGGGTTTACTGATGTCCTCGGGCTGCTTTCTTCTCATGGGATCGACAAGACACCTGGGGAAATGTCCAACTTGAAAAGTCCTCTGATTCTGCCCCTTCCACCAGTAGTTCTCGGGTCTCCCATCGATAATAACAATTTGATCCCCATGCTCTATCGTCATTTTGTCAGTTTCCTCGAATTTGTTGAGTGCCTTCATAATACTGGGAACCGTTGACGTCAACGACTCCTTCAACGACGCAAATGTGGGCCTGTCAGGAGGATTTTTCGCCCAACACTTGAGCATCATCTGAAACATGGCTGGAGGACTGGCCTCAGGCTCGTAAAGTCTCTCCCCTTCTCGATCGATTTTCCTGAGGATCTCTGAGCCATTGAGACCCACCCAGGGCTCCTCCCCGAACGTCAGCATCTCCCAGAGAGTCACCCCAAACATCCACACGTCAGAGGCATGAGAAAATTGCCTGGATTTGAGAGATTCTGGTGCACACCAGGGAAATGGTACTTTCTTGTGTTCTGTCATAACGTAGCAATCCTCCTGCTGTGGTAGAGCCCTCATCAACCCAAAATCCCCGATTTTAATTTTATCAACTGACGAGAGGAGGACATTCCTGCAGGCAAGATCTCTGTGGAGGAATCTCTTTGATTCTAAATACGCCATTCCTGTGGCGACCTGAAGGGCGTAGTCACAGAGAGTCAGCACTGAAATATGGCCACATTGTTTACGGAGGTAATCCAAAAGAGCACCAAGAGGTGCCAGCTCCGTCACCATCATCATGGGCGAGGAGAGAACAACTCCGTAAAGACGAATCAAATTATGATGATCAAGGGTGTGCATGGCCTGTACCTCAGAGACAAAGTCTTCTATCACAGAGGGCTGCGTCAGGGCGTCGGCTTTCAAGACCTTCACAGCTACTGGAAGGGTTCTCCCTGTTGGGGAATTCCACTCGCCTCTCCTGACAACACCAAAGCTCCCATCCCCCAATTTGATAGACAACGTCACGTCTTTGTCTTGAATTAAGCAAGTGAGTATTGAAACAGGTGCCTCCAGAGGCTGGGACGAGCGTTTAGTGCTCTTTGCACTACCTCCTGGACGGATTTTCGTGATAAGATTTTTCTTCTTCTGGGAGGCCCTCTTCTTCTTCATGGCGTCCATCAGTCTTCTAACCCCAGGCTTACCCAGCCCGATCTTCTCCAGATCCTCGGGCTGCACGTAGTCGAAGTGGTGGAGGCGTGTCACCTGGAGATCATCCCGGATTCTGGTGAAGAACTGCGAAAGCTGGACGTCGTGGAGAAGCTCCAGCAGCCACTCGGTCCCCTCTTCCTCTGCCATTTTTCAATTGTCGGGATGAAACCTAGGGGCAAAAGTTGGGGTTCAGAGACACCGATGAAGACAAGTGAATTATCAACTGTTTGGTTTAACTTCAAGAGGCGGTTGAGCAGGAAATTAAATAATCGTGTGGGGCTGGTGGACAGCTTGAGAGAGTATGAATTGTTTCTGATTTATTCAGCGGTTTTTCTGCGTCTAGTAATTATCCATAATTTGAACGACCGACAAGTTTATCAATCCTTGAAAAAAAAAACATGGAAAACCACAGAGAAATCACTGATTCTCTTTCGAAATACGCTACAGCCTCGTCCCTCCCACCTCCCACCCGCAATCCTTTAATTAGACTCACCTAATGTTTTGAAATCAGTGCAACTTTTATGTGACTGACATATTCCATCCACTCGACAACTAGAAATGTACGAAGGCCACTGGCTGTTGCATTTTAAACATTTCTCGGAATCCTCAGGGACATCATTGATGAACGCCCATGTCCTCCTCCCAGAAGAAATCACTCCACAAAAAGAACTATTTTTTCTTTAATTCCTAAATTACCACGGTCCTGCCACTTTTGGTGATCAAGTAGTACGAAACCAATCCTTTTTTACCGAACTTTCACCTGAAATTTCTCAGGGTACTGCATTGTCTCACTCGCACAAACTCCTTTCGGGACTCAATCCGTCCGATTTAACCCGAAATTCTCTCATAATCCCCTCCCGGTTTACTTTTGATCCATTTGGAGAATCCGCAAGATACTTTCGGGACTTGTGTACACCTTTTATGGGGCCCAAGGATTGGCAAAAAAAATAAAAAAGACCGGGCGAGTTGGGATATCCTCGAGTGCTGTCAATGACCAAGTTGCTAGGTTCGTCCTCAGAAGGTCATCATCAGGAGCACCTCACTTTTATCACTTGATCCACTGTTCGTCGAATTATTAACAAGACCCTGTTGAAGGCGTCCGAGGAGCCAGAAGACTGTTAAATGATCCTCATTGTGTCCCATTCGTGTCACTCGTCGTTGTGTTACGTCCGTGTGACGTGAAGAAGATAAAATATCAAGCCAATTCCCAAACGACTTCAAAATGGCGGGGTGTGGGTTTGAAACTCCCGCCAATAAACCTCCAGAATGTTTTTGCAGTCGAATTATATATAATAAATTATCTTAAATTTCCAGAAATTTAATATGAACTTATTATGAGGCTCTGGCCTCTGGCAACTGCTTCATACTCCCATGATGATTTTGGAGAGTATCCATTTGAAAAATCACCGACAGCTATAGTACCCGCGCGAATTCCTCAAAGTATACCTCAAAATACAACCTAAAATCTCTTGCATCACCCAGTCCTCGTGTCATTAAATTTCTGGAGCCAGTTGTCAACCGGCAGTTAGAAGAGCTGCATCTGAAAAATGCAGGAGAAGCTACCGGAGACGATAAACTTCCCCGAGGAGGAGGAGAAGATCCTGAAATTTTGGACGGACAATAAAGTATTCGAGACGAGCCTGAAACTCTCAAAAGGTAAGCCGAGATATTCTTTCTTCGATGGGCCTCCATTTGCCACGGGTCTTCCTCATTACGGCCACATCCTTGCGGGTACCATCAAGGACATCGTTACGAGGTATGCTCACCAGAAGGGATACCACGTGGAGCGACGATTTGGTTGGGACACCCATGGCCTTCCAGTTGAGTTCGAGATTGACAAAGCCCTGGGGATAAAGGGGCCGGATGACGTACAGAAGATGGGCATCGAGAACTACAATAAAGAGTGCAGGAAGATCGTAATGAGGTACGCAGGGGAGTGGGAGAAAATAATCACAAGGGTGGGCAGATGGATTGACTTCAAGAACGACTACAAGACTCTGTACCCCTGGTACATGGAGTCCATATGGTGGGTCTTCAAGGAACTCTTCAACAAGGGCCTCGTCTACCAGGGAGTCAAGGTCATGCCCTACTCCACGGGCTGTAATACTCCTCTATCCAACTTCGAATCGGGTCAGAATTACAAACAAGTCATTGACCCCTCAGTGTTTATCGTCTTTCCTCTTCTGGATGAGAAGGGACCAGCTGGCGAGACCGTCTGCATCGTCGCGTGGACAACGACCCCCTGGACACTTCCCAGTAATCTAGCTCTCTGTTGCAACGCCAGCTTCGAGTACCTCAAGGTCAGAGACAAGGCGTCGAAGAAGATATTTATTCTCCTGGAGGTCGCCCTGGAGAGGGTCTACAAGTCGAACGACCTATACGAAATTCTTGGGAAAATCAAGGGATCAGAGCTGAAGGGGAAGAGCTACGAGCCCCCTTTCCCCTACTTCGAGCACCTGAGGGTGAAGCAGAACGCTTTCAGGGTCCTAAACGACAATTACGTCAGTGGAGAGACTGGAACTGGGTTCGTCCACCAGGCGCCTTATTTCGGAGAGGACGATTACAGGTGTTGCCTCGAGGCTGGCATCATCACCAGGGATCAAGAGCCCATTTGTCCGGTGGATAGTACAGGGAGATTTACACCTGAAGTCACAGAGTTCAAGGGCTTATACGTGAAGGATGCAGATAAGGAGATTGTGAAGAACCTGATGGCGTCTGGAAAGTGCATAAAATACGCTGGCCACTCTCACAGTTACCCCTACTGCTGGAGATCAGACACGCCCCTGATCTACAAAGCTGTGCCCTCCTGGTTTATCAGAGTGGAGTCCATCAGGGATAAATTATTGAACTCCAGTGCCGATACGTATTGGGTACCCGATTACGTCAAAGATAAACGATTTGGAAATTGGTTGAGAGATGCTAGAGACTGGGCAATAAGCAGGAACAGATACTGGGGGAATCCCATACCCCTGTGGATCTCTGATGATAGAAAAGAAGTTGTCTGTGTGGGGAGCATCCAGGAACTGGAAAAACTCACTGGCCAGAAAATATCTGACATTCATAGAGAGAGCATCGATCACCTGACGATACCATCGCGAAGACCTGGATGTCCACCACTTCGCAGAGTCCCTGAGGTCTTTGACTGCTGGTTCGAATCTGGTTCCATGCCATACGCACAGCTGCATTATCCTTTCGAGAAAGTGAAGGACTTCGAGGCGACTTTCCCTGCGGATTTCATCGCCGAGGGGATAGACCAGACAAGAGGATGGTTCTACACTCTCCTCGTAATCTCAACAGCACTTTTTAACAAACCTCCGTTTAAGAATCTCGTCTGCAATGGTCTGGTCCTAGCCTCTGACGGCCAGAAAATGTCCAAGAGCAAGAAAAATTATCCTGATCCTATGGAAATCGTTAACCGATTTGGTGCTGATGCCCTGAGACTGTACCTCATCAATTCACCCGTCGTCAAAGCAGAGAATTTGAGGTTCAAGGAGGAAGGAGTCAGAAACATCATCAAGGATGTCTTTCTGCCCTGGTATAACGCCTTCAGATTCCTCCAGCAGAATATTGATAGATACGAGACCGAGGAGATGACCAAATTTGTTTACAACGAGAACGAAAACGATGTGAATATCGTCTCTTCGAATATAATGGACAAGTGGATTGTCTCTTTCACCCAGACTCTCTTGGAATTCGTGAAGCAGGAGATGAAGGCCTACAGGCTGTACACCGTGGTGCCGAAATTGATAAAATACATCGACAACCTGACAAATTGGTACGTCAGGATGAACAGAAGGCGGATCAAGGGAGATGACGGTCCTGAGGACTGCAAGCGAGCTCTGAACACTCTCTTCTATGTCATCTACACGATGATTCGTATCAATGCACCATTCACTCCTTTCCTGAGTGAATTCATGTACCAGAGGATTCTGCATCTCCTTCCAAAGGGGATTAAATCAGAGTTGTCAGAGTCTGTCCATTATCAGATGGTACCCGAGCCCAATCTCGATCTGATCGATGAAAAGATCGAGAGGTCTGTGTCGTATATGCAGGCTGTCATCGACCTTGGGAGAATCGCCAGAGACAGACAAACAATTCCAGTTAAATATCCTCTCCCAGAGGTTGTTGTGATCCACCAGGATGAGAAGATCCTCGAGGAGATCGTCGCCCTGAAATCGTACATCCTGAACGAGCTCAACGTTAAGGAATTGACGGTAACCACTGACAAGCAGAAGTATGGGATCAGATTGGCTGCAGAGCCTGACCACAAAACCCTTGGGTTCAGACTTAAGGGAGAATTCAAGGCGATAATTCAAGCCATCAAGGATCTGTCTGATGCTCAGCTCCAGGAGTTTCTAGTCACAAAGAAAATTGTTGTTAATAATCACGAGCTTGGAGAGGAGGACCTCAGGCTCATGTTCAGTTTCTCTGGGCCAACAGCTCAACAATTATCGATGAAGTACGAGGCGACTTGCGAGGGAAATGTCTTGATTCTGCTGGACATCACTCCTGATGAGAGTATGCAACACGAGGGAATTGCCAGGGAGATCATCAACAGGGTGCAGAAGCTCAGGAAGAAGGCACAGCTGGTACCCAGTGACGAGGCTGACGTCTACTACGAGATATCTGACAAGAGTTCTTCACTTTTCAAAGTCATTGGGGATTACAAAGACTTCATCGAGGGGATTACGAAGACTCCGCAGAGGGAAATGGTGGGGGTGCCTCCTGGTGATGTTATCATTGAGGAAATGCAGAAGATCAAGGGTGTGGAGATGAAGCTGGTGCTGGTGAGGAAAGGAGGAGAAACTGAGAGTCCTGCCTACAAGTATGTAAATATCCTGGTGGAGGGCATTGAACCGAGATATGGAGGCAGCAGTTTGAAGGGCACTGTCTTCCTGGAAAGTAAAGATGGCAGTGAAATTTCGGTCGCTCAGCTGAGAAGTGAGATCGAGGTAATTTTTGGCCTCTACGGCAGATCCATCGACATCTACTTCGAGGGAAAACAGCTGGAGAACGGTTTTCAGTGCCAAAAATTGAATAACAAAACAATACTCGTTGTGAAAGCTGGACAAACTCCTGGAGACAATTCCGTAGGGAGTCATAAACCGTTTTGTCGATTTGTCAATGTAAAAGTTGACGATAAAAATTGCTCAGTACTCCTGGAAAACCCTCAGGGCTTCGGTGTGAATAGTCCTGACGATTTGAAAAAAAAAGTTGAACTGATGTACGGCACGTCAAATGTCGAATTAGTTTAATTCTAATTTGCCTCTAATTTATGACGAGAATTGATTGAGCTGTTGTAAATTAAGGATTCTAATAAACGGTTAACTAATAATTTTCTTAGTTTATTTTGTTAACACAGGTACGCCCACTTACAGAATCCAAAATCTCGTTCCCCGTGTCATGTCTCTCGGGTGGTGTTTAAACTCTGACCAATTATTGTCCGATATCGTTCCAGTAATTTTACAGTGGCAATTCCCTCAACTCTCAGCACGATTTTCATTGTCTTCGATATTCCATTCAGTATTAAATATTTCCGTAGTGAAATTTCAAAGCGGGATAGTTCGAATTTTTCAGTTTTCCCAAATTAATCTGAGGCCAATTAATCTAAAACGACTTAATGATTAAAGTCACTAATTACTCAGTGAAATTGTGGCCAAAAAACATTGAATTCGATTTATCTCACTCTAAAATTTCGCCACTAGTTTCTACAAATTAAATTCGTTCATCGACTGCAGTAAAATTCAACATCAGATGCTCAATGAAATTCTGAATAAACGAGCCAATAGATAACTCCTACGTATAAAAATATTTTACAACGAAACAAAGGGAAAATAATTAAGTTACAGTGAGAGTGATAAATAAAAAGTAGAGGAGAAACTGAAAATGAGAAAAAAACAGAATGGTTCAGAGTCAACAATTACTCGATATTTCTCAGGCTGTCTTGATCAGGGAAAAAATATCCTACAACTGACAGAGTAAAAACAGCTGTTAACGCGTATAATGCTATTGTTGCAGCAGCAGTGAACAATTGAGCATAATAATAACGCGAGTACCAAGCAATTATCAATACGAGAGTTATCAAACCAACAAGTAATCTACTGAGATCCCATTCGTTGTGCACTGAGGTACTACCGCCAGTTGGCATATTCTGAAATGACTGGGGATTCGAATAAATCGAGGATGATGAATCAACCGAGGAATGAGTATTCGTATTCCCTGGATTAGTACGTTGCTGATGCACCAGACAATGAACGACACAATTGTGATAAAGGCCAGATTGCTCGAGAGTGTCGGTGTCTGGTTGGAGAACGTGACCATTGAATACAAGTCTCACCCGCTTCTGGGCTTCCAGTTCTGCCTGGAAATGACGTCTGCAAAAAAATACGATAAAGATTATCTAGTAAAACACCACAACGAGCTGGAGACATACTTTTTAAAGTCTTCAAGCGTCTCCTTGGGCCTTCCACTGACAATCCTCTGGTCATCATTAATGAATTTGAGTTTGATAACAATCTCTTCCCTTTCCGTCAACAATGCTCCGTCAATAGAATCCACAGAAGCCTCAGAAGGACGAGAGGAGACGCAAGTTGTCGCCTCTGGGATATTAGCGTCAGTCTCCTGTTTTTCCGTCTCCTCCAGCTTTTGCTCTGCTAATTCCGACTCGTCCGTGCCTGAGTCCATGGCTTGGATGAGGGCCTCCTCTGAAGCTGCTGCACCTGGGGGAGTCGATGTCTCTGATGTCTGAGGAACTGCGAAGGGTAAAATAATTATTTTTAAATATTAAGGATCAGGAGTTGCTCACCATTTTGATTTTCCTGCAAACACGTCTGTTCAGTCTCGTTGTGGGACTGACTGATGGGTTCAGTGGTCTCTTCGTTAGCTGCAGATTCGTCGAAACTTGACGTTCTTGTTGTAAATGTATCACTGATTACTGTCGAATGATTGGCCCTCAACTCAGCAATTCTTGTTCGTGTCCTGTGCTGGAGGATCAGGACTGTTCTAATTAAGGGTTGTTCTGAGATATTCGTGGAGCACCAGGCAAGCCATCCCACTACCACAACAGCCACCACAATGAAAAAATCTGTCACTTCGTCACCCACTCCCTCGATTAACGTCATTCTTCCAAATTATAATCTGTAATCAATAAAAAGATCATTACACGAAAAAGAATTTCTGAAAATCATCGCCAATTTACGATTCTCATTGGAAAAATGAGAGACCCAAATTAAACAATCTGTCACTCCATAAAAATTGATGTAGAAAATTATTCTTAGATCTCCAACAACTTTAATTCTTCCAAATTTAATGAAGAATTGAGGTTAAGAGGAAATCTAGACGTTTTCATTAGGACAGATGGTCGTGATAAAATCCAAAGCTCTGGAAGAGCCAGAGAACTGCTGATGAATTTCTTGGAGACAAGGTTATCTGACTTGCTGATAAAAAATATTGACAATAAAAGAAATGACTCGTCATGTTCAATGACAGCAATACCCACAAATCGAATATAACGTAATTGCACATTAAACATAAGATCCACTCATTTTCTATTTTTTTGCCGAGGCAAAAAATTGAGCTTTGATTCGATTTATGAGCATTAAAAAAAACTCGTAGCATTCTCTGATTATGAAGTAGGGAATTGACAAACTAGTTTCTCAAGGCGACTTACACGTCAAAAACAGACAAAATTCTCAATAATATTCGATTCCCGATGACATCTGTCAATCCCAAAGCATCAATACCACTTGCTGCAGTCGTCCAAGACCTATTCCACTTCACCACAAACAACGGTGATTAAATACACGATATCCTCAACATTTTCAAAGATTTTCCTTATTGAAACGAGAAGTACAGGACTATTTACGTATTTTGTCTACGCTTGCGCTCGTACCTATAGATATTATTATCGTTTTATTTTTTATGACTTTTTTCTTAGTGAAAAGTAGCTCACACTTATCACGTGGTGGCGCCAATGTCGGTGAGTTCATAAACATGTGTTACTCGCCGAATTTCAACGACTTCAACAATTGACCCGAGAAAAAGGGAATACAAAATTGATAAAAATGTTGGCAGTTGTGTCCCGAAGAATTCGCCTCCTGAAAAAATCTGAGGCAATAAAATTGAAGGAATTCTGCACTGCGAGAAACTTGAACAAAACCCCGAACGACGTGGAACTCCTGGGGGAGAAATATGTTACCGACGAATGGACGAATGTAACTCCAAAAATAATCGAAAAATTGGGGCGAACTCTTCACACAACAAAGTACCACCCATTGTCCCACGTTCGACAGAGAATCGTCAATTATTTCTACGGTAATTACAGAAATAAATGTGGGAATCCCTTGTTCAGTGTCTTCGACAATCAGAAGCCGGTGGTGTCTGTTCACCAGAATTTCGACTCACTGCTGATTCCAGGGGATCATCCAAGCAGGAGCAAGACTGATTGTTATTATGTAAATAGGGATACGTTGTTGAGGGCTCATATGACAGCTCATCAGTCTGAATTAATTTCCATGGGGTTGAACAATTTTCTGGTGATTGGCGACGTCTACAGGAGGGACGAGATCGACGCGACTCATTATCCGGTGTTTCACCAGGTCGATGCCGTCAGATTGTGCAACAATGACGAGATCTTTGACAGTGTCAACGATCCCGAAGGACTGGAGTTGTTCGAGAACAGAGGAAAGGAGAGCAAAGAGAAACAAGCAGTTCATAGCTTAGAAGCTACTAAAATAATGGAGCACCAGCTCAAGAGGGATTTGGTGGGTCTGGCTCAAGTTTTATTTGGAAAAGGTATTTCTGAGGTATTCCTGAGAAATTTATGAATGATATCGATTAATGAGAGACTTGTTTTTCTACCAAGATGTAAAATGTCGTTGGGTAGACCAGTACTTTCCGTTTACTCATCCCTCTTGGGAGCTGGAGGTATTCTACAATAATCAGTGGCTGGAAGTCCTGGGGTGTGGAATTATGAGACAGGAGATTCTGAAAAATTGTGGAGTGAACGATAGAATGGGCTGGGCATTCGGTTTGGGGCTGGAGAGGCTTGCAATGTGTCTTTATAAAATTCCAGACATTCGATTGTTCTCCAGTAGTGACTCGGGATTTTTGAATCAGTTCAAATTCGATGATCCCAACACACCGGTGACGTACAAGGTAAAATTAATGGATTGAATAATTCGAGCATTTATTGGGTCTAGGTGTACATCGAGTAATTGTGAATTTGAGTTTTATTTTAATTTGTATTTTATTCTAGCCGATCAGTGTCTACCCCCAGTGCGCCAATGACTTGAGCTTTTGGTTACCAGAGAACAGTGAGTTCTCTCCCAACGATTTTTATGACTTGGCTCGCGACATCGGCGGAGACATCATCGAGCAAATCTCGTTGATCGACAATTTCACTCATCCAAAGACAAATAAAACGTCCCACTGTTACAGAATAGTTTATAGACACATGGAACGTACCCTAACGCAAAAGGAAGTAACAGAAATTCACTCAGAAATATCTAGAAATGCAGCAAAACTCCTGAACGTAACAGTAAGGTAGAATCGCCAGATAAATAAAAGAGCTATTAAATTGTTCTTTAACATTTTATTTATACTCCTCAGAGAATAATTTATTCCACCAATTACAAACATTTCTCATTTCTTCATCCAACAAAATTAAGAAAAAGGGAATTTTCGTAAAAGTCTGGGTCTCAACAAAAACAAATTCCACTCATCCTTTGTAAATTTCATTTCCCTGGATTGAATTCCATAATACTTATTCATACTTGACTATAAAAAATAATTTACATATCGTTATATACATAAACGAAATTACGACAACTTAGTGTAACTCGGGGGTGAGAATTTCTTCCTCAGAAATTTGAGTACATAGAGAGGAAGGCACGATACCAACGTAATAACAAGAACCTTCCAGAAGAAGTCAGTAGTGGTGATGAATTCAGCATCGAAGTAATCTTTGAGAACGAATAGTGAGAGTAAATAAAGGGCGAGAGAAGTAAGTTCAGCGATAACCATGATGTGATGCCAAGTCCTGATAGTCAGAGCAACCATGATCAATTCAGTGAGAACAAGAGCTGAGAAGCTGATGGCAACGATATGAATAAACTCATCCTCGAACATGATGAGCGCTCCATACATGATGACACCACCCTGATAAATACTGATGAGAACCCACATGAAGAATGTCTTGTACGACAGAGATCTGCCTTTGCTGAGGTCCTTGTACAGCTCCGGATACTTGATGGCGACCCCCCTAGACACGTCCTTATCCAGTACCAGAGAGAATACTGGGAACATAGTGTAGATCGTGGCATACCCAACCATGAGGAATCCCTGATAAAGTGCAACAGACGACAGATAGAAAACAGCAGAGAAAACTGCTTGCATTGTTGAAATTATAAGACCCCTATGAATGACGAATTGGGAGAGAGCTGCAGATCTCTTGTAGCTCCTCCGGCCATGGACAAGCAAGAGATTGGCAAGATGATTGAATTGACAGATGGAGAAATCAGCAGCAAGCGAAGCCTGTCGTCCCTCCAGCCCCTCAATTCCAATGCCAGCATCAGCGGCCTGAATCATAGAAACATCATTTCCCCCATCGCCAACAGCAGCAGTCCTCTTGTCAGTGTGACTCTTAATTAAAGTCACAACCTCAGCTTTCTGAGTTGGAGAGCACCTACAGCACACGACAGCTGGGGAGCCACAGGCCAGCTCCATGAACTCTGTTTGATAGTACTGTAGACAGACGTCCAAAGAGTTTCCACTAATGACAAGAGCACAGTCCTGTTTTTTTCTGAATGTATTGAGTTCCAGGTGTGCGTCAGTCCTCGTAACGACATTCTTAAATATATGGAGTCCTTGAGTCCTCGACACGAGCCTGGAGGACTTGGCAATGCAGGTAGCAGTCTCCAGTTTATCCCCAGTCAGCATCCATATCTTGATCCCAGCATTTCTCAGAAGCTCGAGGGTGGGTCTCACCCTGTCCTGCAATCTATCTTCAACACCGGTGACACAGAGGAGCTCCATTTCCCTCTCCAGGCTTTCGATGACAGCAGCCACCCGGGAGGGCCTATCATTGACTGCACACTTCGCAGCGTGGTACTTGGTCTCAAAATCCGTGTACTGCTCCTCAGTGAGACTCTTCTTAGCGACGACTAGGGTCCTAAGACCCTCTCTGGCCATATTACCACACTCCTCATCGAGCCAATCGTTATACTGAACAATTCCCGACATGACGACGTCAGCTCCCTTCAGGTAAAACGTTATCTCCCTGTCTTTAGTCGACTCATCTCGAACGATAATTCCCATCCTCTTGGTTTCCGACGTAAAAGGAAAAATCTGAAGGATCGTGTAGCTCATGAGCTCTCCATTGACAGCTTTCAACTGAATGGTATTCAAATCCCTCTGGAAGAGAGTCAAACCGACTTCCTCTGTCCATTTAACCAGAGCAACTTCATCGGGACTAGAGGCCTGATAATTCCTCGTCTGCTCGAAATTATAAAAATGCTGATCTGACTCTGTCTGACTCTGAATTGAACCCGTCTCCAGAGTTTCCACAGTGGTGACACTAGTGTCATCATTGACAGCAGTTGTAGTGGCGTCGTAGACAGGAGTGACATTGTGACAGAGAGCTAGGGCATGCACAGCCTCGTAGATCCTCGTACTCTCGGACCTTCTGACCTTTCCAGATATCCCCGGAGTATTTTGAATATTTCTTTTCCTTTTCACTTCCCTATCTTCGGCATTTCCCTCTCCCTCTCCTGGATAGTAATTCTTCAAGACAGTAGAGATCTCGTCAAAGGACTCCTGTCCATAGGAAGCCGTTCCCAGATGCAGCTTCTTGAAGACCATTTTATTTTGGGTTAATGTTCCTGTTTTGTCGCTCAATAAATACGAGATTCGCCCCAATTCTTCGGGTATTGTAGTGGTCCTGACGACAGTTCCACTGATTTCCTTATCCCTCTGTATGCACCACGCGTAGAACGTTTTTCCCATATCAAGGTTGATGCGAAGACTTATGGGGATTATGTAGGAGAACAAGAGGATAAATCGGAACATATATCTGTACCAGGGACCACTGAATCCCTTGAGGCACATCATGACGAGAGCGAGACCAATGACAGCAGCGAAGAGGACTTTTGTCAGTTGATTAATTTCTCGATCCAAGAGTCCAATTTTCGATCGAGGGGCTGAGTGGTTCATCAAGGACCTCGTCTCCTGTCCCGTGTACACGATCACACCAAGAGCTGATCCAGATGCCACAGCAGTATTTGCCCAAAGAGTGTTGTCCACCCCTAGGCTCTCCTCAATGAACTCCACTCCGTGCTCTCTCGTGAAGGTCCCTATGAAACTGTGGATGTCCTTCTGAGGCTTCTCCACGTACAGATTCGCCTTGATATCAAACAATTCCGAATCGCTCTCCAACTTCTGGGTCGCTGGTATGGTGAGTCGCAGCTTCCAATCAGTCTCTCCATCGAGCTGATCGGTTCTCACGAAGCAAGCCCCCGATTTCTCAGTCGTCCGTAGCAGCACCAGGTCCGCTGGAACCCGCTGTCCCTTCTCCACAATTATCATGTCACCGACCTTGAGTTTAGAGCTGGGCACCAACTCCGGCACGTCTGAACCTCTGACAAGACGATTGTATTTCTGGCCATTGACTTCCTTGTCTCGTTTGTACCGACGAAAGTCATCGACTGCTTCACGACAGATTGTCACAGCCAGAACGAAGCAAAGTGGTCCCCAGTAGGTGTACAAGTACCCAATCCTGATCTCCGGAATGAACTGTGAGCTAGCCATTATCAGGAAGTAGAGGTTGAGGAAGAATTTGAATTGTTGAAAGAGAACAAATGGTAGAAAAGTGATGATGTTGTATTTTTGATTCCTGATGACATTCGTGGGAAATTTTTCGCACATCGGTTTTCCGATGTGAATCGTTCTGGCCCTGAGCTCTCGCTCTCGGCAACATCGTCTCCACATCCAGCTGCAACACCTGCGTAGCAAAAAAGTAAAGAATATAAAAATAGTTAATCGATACGAATTACAATAATCGAGGGAGATATCATCCGTTATTGATGAATCACTACACGCACACACACACACAAAACTGCGCAGTCAACTCAATTACTCCAAATATTCATATTGAATTGAAAGGAAATAAAACCACATCTGGATAATAATTTTCATTGACAATCTCTACCTCATCCAGGAAACACCCCTCCTAGGTTTCGATATCAGGGGAATATCCTCCTTTGACATTCTCAAAACACCACTTTGTGTTTCCATGGTACTCTCACATTACTTTTGATTGATCGAATAAAATCAGACCCTCAATACCTCCCGTTAAAACAACGAACGAACGTTAATTTTCCGAAAGCACTCGATTCGTTAAAACCTATTCTTTCCACTATTCGCGATTACTCTAGTCTTTATTGCTCTTTATTGACGATTTTCCTGCAAGTGTGACAGCATACACAATTATTATTATCGCTACGTCAACTGAATAACCCGCGAGGTGGCGATAGGTTAAAAAACGCGGGAAATTAAAATTAAATCTCCGAACCATCGAATCGCGGGCGAATTAAATATTATATCGAGGTATTCCGGGTGTTCTCATATTTGATATATCATTTACAGTGAACAATTGAGCAGAAATGAAAGATTGGAAGAGATGGAGACAGTTTTGAGGACAAGGAGATGATCTCGAAAATTCGGAGGAGTCGAGCCACTCACCCACAGAGGAAATATTTTAAAAAACCAGTGCAAGCATTAATTCTCCTATTTCTCTTGATAATAGGTCGGAGATTCTCGTCGGAGGGCTGCAGAAGGTAGTCGGTCTCCTCGTCCATTTCAAAATTGTGATCATCCGAGCTGAGTCGCAGTGGCATCTCCTCTAACCTCATTCTTTCCACAATTCCAAGATGAACCGTTCACATTCCTCAGAGATGAATCCAATAATCCATTAACCAAGTGAAAAAACCGAACATTCAGAACATCATCAGCTATTAGAGCACATCTCCAGAGACGCCACTGCTCCACTGCTCCAAAATGTTGACACCAAGATGATCCCAGTTTCTCAATTCACAAGGATTCCACCCACAGATGTGTCTGAGACACTCCAATTGTTCAATTGTTCAAGAATTAATTATGCAAGACGTATCAACGAAATAGCACGAGTCTCTTCGTTATGCACTGGAAGCAACTCGTTCGTTAATGATCTCAATAATTTCTTCTTTATTAATAATGATGGACAGTGATAATAATGATGATAGTGAACTTAATTGCAAACCGGTGAATTAAAAGTGATTAACTATCGGTGAACTAAGATAAACAAGAGACGAGTGTTATATACATGTGTTGACGGTATGAAATGTGACGTCACTCTAGGAATGGCCAGCCGATAGCTTGCGCCCTCAAGTTCGACTTTCGTGGAGTTTTGTGCAAGTGAAATTCAATTGCCGGTATGTGTTAAAATCATCAATTAATCCACGTGATTGATAATCATCCAGAGGGGAAGTTCAACGAAAACCCGATGTTCCTGCACAATTGTAAGTAATTAATAATTAACTGCAATAATCATTCATCAATCACTTTGAATTTGTTTCTTCAATCGCATTATTTGCATTTATTCAGTATTTTACTCTGATTTATTCCGCGTATTTCGCTATTTCTCGTATTTCTCGTCAGTTCTGCCCTCGAAATCCTTCAGCTGCCACGACGAATCTTTAACATTCTTCTTTCTATCCATCGGCTTCAAATGCGCAGCTTTCACCTATTAGGGATAGAAAAACAAAATTGGTAATTCATGGTGGAAGGAAATTCAAAAAATTCCATACCATTTGTCTGAATTGCTCGTAATTCGGTACATTCTGCTCAACAGCTCTCAATTTGGCATCATTCTGCAATTTATAGAGATCATCGGCCTTTACTGCACTCTGGAGCTCTTCCTCCAGGTCTTTGAAATTAATTTTTCGCTTCAAGAAACTCATTTGTGACTAATTGAAATTCTTCTCAACGGGTGTGCACTTGTTTGTTGCTACGGCAACGAAAATAGAGAAGAGGAATCAATAATTCTTCAATGGAGTCATCACTTAGAAAAGATTGTTTATTTATCGATAACAATTTTGGTTACAGAATGTAATTGACGATAAATATTCATTTAACACTCTCGATGATGATATGTTCGCGCTCTTTCTTCACTCTGGCCATTCGTTTTTTGTAGAGTCTCTCGTGCGTTCGTTTCATCTCCAGAATCTCCTTCATGTCCTCTTTGTCCTCCTCCTGGAATATAATTGATATTATCTAATGTCTATGGAGATTGGAGTAATGAAATTACAGATTGATGTAATCGAAGCACAAGTGCCCTGCGACCATCAGACATGGGCTGTGAATAATCCATGAGTTTCTTGAGTCTCTCTGCTGGAGCAACACCTCTCTCCACGACAAGAACGATCCTCGCCCACTGATAAATTCATTCCATGAATAATCAATGGATAACAGGCCATTTCTCCCTGAATGAAGAAATAAAAAATCAACTCACTTGTCGCTGCCACTCATTCCGAGTCTCTGCGATTTTCTGATAGGTATTTCCCATCATGGCGATCAACATATTAACCAGGAGTATAGCTACAATAGCCATGTACACCACGAAGAGACACTGCAATTGAATAAATTAGAGCTTTATCTTAATTGAATCGCAACGTCTTAATGAACCTTGGCCTCCATCTCGTGATCGGTTCTCTCGAATGCCCCGTAGTAGTCACCGAAATTCGTCATACTCATCAGAAACATCGCCATTATACTCTCCATTGGTGATGGCATGGGATTGCTCGTCGTGTCGTCTACTCCCTCGGGGGTTTGGGGATTGTCGAAGGATAGGAAAATTATATAGTAGGCTACAACAGAGGAATTAGCTCATTAAATCGGAGAACATTACGTGTGAAAACCATTTCCTTCGAACAATTAATTTCTATAATTTCAAAATCTATAACAATATTCTCAATATTGACTATATATGCATATTATATGCGTTTCCATTCTTCAATGAAAATACATAACTCGTACATTGAGTTTAGTTAAGGCTCGGGTGGATCATCTAGAAAAGATCATTTACTCCGAAATTCGGATTCCTAATTACTTTGGCAATTAATCGTTTTTTTCAATAATTGTTAGCTAGCGTTCTAGCGGTTGTCAACAACTAGGCCGCTACTTAATAATCATCGGAAAAAACGATTAATTGACGGAGTAATTAGAAGTCCCAATTTTGGAGTACATTATCTTTTCCAGACAGTCCATCCGGGCCTTAAAGAAAATTATACATTTATATTTATTTCAATTTCAATTTCATCAACTAAACGCAATGTATTAGTTATGTACTTGCATTATAGAATGAAATAGTGTATATATGCATCGATATATATATTTTTTTATTAAAAATAATATGTTTAGATATAAAGAAAACTAATTTTGTTAAAAGCCAACCGATTTTTCCACCATAATTTTCCTAAAGAATTCTTCCCCGCATCTGACCCCTGACCCCAGCTGCAAGATGATAAAAAAATTCCATTCTGATATTCGATATTCCGGAGAATATTAAACTGGCAATTGACCACAGCTGTTGCCTCCAGAGGATACAATAAAATATCCCTAATGACATAATTACCCCGTCAAACGATTCCAATAATAACTCATGATCCTATATTTATGTCACCGATTATCTCCTTCAGCACGTGCCATTGTGGCATGTTGCTCAAGTATGAAGTCAATGGCACAGTGCCTTGGCGATGAATCACGATGCAGTAATATAAGTAAAGTCCGCGACATTGATCAATCACTCTGGGATGATGCATGAATCGCGTCGTGAATTCAGTGATAATTTTCAAGTGCATCTGCGACGAAAGCCCACGGTTCAATAAAATCCGTGAATTAATAAAAAACATTGTCACTTGGAAAACATGAAAATTATGTCAATGTCGAATGATCTACATAAGTTGTCAGCGCGGAGTAATAAATGGGGCGATGATATCATTGGAATGACACGAGCTATTGATATTCAATCGAAAATTTTAACGACTACATAATTCTCATCTCTTATAAATTCACAACGGACTCCAGTGGAATGCGCTATTTTTATCTCTCTCCGTAGCAAAAATATTTGTGGAATTGGTGTTTAGACTGTTGCAAAGATGATGCGGTACTTAAAGATTGAGAAGTTCCTTCCTGAAGGCATGCCTGGAGCCTCACCTTGAGAGAATCCCATGACGAACACCAGATAAATCGTGACAAATCGGAGAAGATCTCCCATGATCATCCGGTAAATCATAACGACGAAAGGCCCAACAGTTTTGAATCCCCGACAGAAGAACAGAAAGTATGGGGCTGTTGTCAGCATGACGACAACTGCCAGCATGTCCTCGACTTTGTCTGCACAGGCAAGACGCAGAAAGGGAAATGACATGAGGATGCAGCAGGAGAAGAGGAACATGACACGGGATGGTGCTGTCATCTGAAACGTTGATTAATTCCTGAATTTATTGAGGGACGAATCGAGGGATGAATTTCGTTGGAGCTCACGAGGTTCTCGATGAACATGTTGAGCCCTAGGAATCTCGCCTCCCGGAGAGCTGCCAGGATGTAAAGCATTGCCCCGAGCTCCATGAAAACCTCCGCCGTCAGTCTTATTTTTGCGGTTGACGAGTCCAGCTGCATCAGTCTGCAAACTTCCGTCAAGTCCTCCCACCTGGACGATTTAAATAAAATAAAGTGCCTCTGCTGTTATTTTTGTAAGTCTTCCTCGGGACGTACCACTCCTCATTGAGAGCAGCATCCATGATAAAAGCTGAGGGTGTCACCTGCTCGTAGACACTCTCATTTCTTCTCCCGTCGAGTTCCACCAGACTCTCGTCTAGAAGAGACTTATCATAATCTGAATTCAAGACCTCCTTCAACGACATCGTGATGTTATCCGAAATTCTTGAGATAAAACTCTCGACACTCGCTGGTGTTGCATTGTTGGTGAAGAAATTAGTGGCCAGAGTGATTGCTACTTGTCGTATAACTCGGGACAGCTGACCTAATCCCTGATTCTTGGAAACATGGGTAGTCATTAAAGTTGCGGAAAGTCCTCCACTCGAGGTAGTGATATCAGAACTCGAAGTGGGTCTTGTAGAATTGGTAGATGAATCGGTTGAAGACGGTCCCGGCCGAAGTACGAAGCTTATCAGAGATAAGACGAAGTAAAAACAGAAGAGGAAAAATTGCCGATAAAATCTGTAATAAAAACAACAACAACAACAAATTGGATTGGGACAGTACACGGGCATTGATTACCGCGATTTGATGAATGTATTCCACTTGGCATTCAACAGATCCACAAGGACACCGTCCATCAACTCCAGATGCTCCTCCGTTTCCTGGAATAACCGATAATTACACATAACATAGCACCATTTGTCCATGAATTAATAAACAATTTACCCCAAAAACCACTAAATTCAGGGCTGAATTGTTATTGATCGTTCCATTATTGACATCAATGGTATCAAACTGCGAGAGAGGATAGGCAGCGCAAGTGATGCTCCCAATCTGCCAATAAATTTCCCTCTCGATATTCATAATGTGAAAGAACATTTCGATTCTTGCTAGTCGAGCAGAAAGCGTCAGAGGCGTTAAGTGTTGATTGTTGCGAATCGATAAGGAAGCGCCGACCTCATACGCCATATCGAAAGTATTCTCAAATAAAAAAGATAAGGTATGAATCATTTTCACGAATTCAGAGGAGAATTCTGCAGCGATTGGAGACCAAATGACAAAAAAAAACGGTATAAACTGGATAAATTGCATAAATGAATTACCAATTTGGAGTAGATGACGAGCATGTGCAGGACAGTGTTGCCATTGGTATCTTGTTTGTCTGGATCAGCACCTCTGGCCAGCATCAGGCGGTAGCACTCCTCTTGACCCAGACAAGCAGCAAAACTCAACGGATATTCACCCCAGTACACGTATCTTCAGAGAACCCATAAAAATCCAATAAATCATATTTTTATTGGAGTACTTCGTTCGTTCGTTGATAGTTGAAAAAGTGATTCTAACCCGTCGTAATTGGTTTCAGGCGTGACACAAGGCCATTCATGATCGAGACTGTCTGTTCTAGATGCCTTTTGATCCTCTGGACACATGAAATTACCGAAACAACGTTCATCAACATCCGCACCACTGTCCAATAGATATTTTACCATCGCTGGATCCTCGTTGACGATCGCTATGTGGAGAACATTTTCACCTGCGAGCAGTGAATAATTCTGAATGATCAGTTGATTTAAAGACTGAGCTAATTGGTACCGTAATATTCGTCGCTGAGATAAATATCGTTGATGAGATTTGGGTAGAAGCGTAATAGTCGTTTTGCCAGATCGGCATGGAGTGCTGTGGCGTTGAGCATGCACAGATGGAGAATCGTCTCACCAACAGCTCCACGATCACTCAAATTCCAGCAGATCAGTCTGTATTTGCTCTTATCTCCAAAATAAAACGAAAAATCATGTCAAGAGGTGGATAAGAGTGTGAACATCATCGAGTGTAATTTTACCGATTTTAGTCTCGTCGATGATGTCGTCCTTCATGTCCACGTCCACGTCGTAGTCCGCGGGGTTTTCCATTGCCTTTAGCACCGGGAGCTGCAAAAAATCGGGGAAAATAAACATTGGGTATTTTCGCAGGAGACAAATGGCTATTGTCATTCACCATTTTATGTCGCGGTCGCTCTTTATTTCTGAGGAGGACTAGCTTGGAAATTGGAATCCACTTGCCCTTTCCTTTATTGTACAGAAAAGGCTCGACCTTGGTCCTTATCGCATGATCCAGTTCTGCATACTGTTTTGTTTGCGTTGCCCTCTTCATCATGTCAACCAGCAGTCCACCACCTACGAAATTTCAAAAGTCAGGGATATAAAAAGATGTAATAATAGACGATCCAGCTGGTGGGGAAAAAATACATTTAACGAAAAATCCGAGTATTCAGTCCATTAAATGCTTGAGAATTGAGACCAAGATGATGTATTTTCGTCACTCAATTGCTATTTATTTCCAAAACTAGAGTTATGTGCAAGAAATCGCACCAGACGATTTTTGCATCACAATAAGACTTTTTCTATTTTTGTACTTTTTGTACTCCACAAAAGGCTGAGGGAATATTCTTTACCTTTCAAGTCGACTAATTTGTACAATAATATGGAGGAAGTGTCTGTCTGTTTTTTTACTCCACTTGTGACATTGCTCTCAGTATTTCCCATTATCCAATTTTTTAAAAACAATTTCTCAACTCTCGGTGTTTCCGTATTCGCAGTTGCTACAGACTTATCGATCATACAATGACTTCACCACGTGGTTATCACTGCAGCGACCTGATGCCCTGAGGAAATTCTCTCGACAAATTTCTCGTCATTTTTTTCTCCATCGGGATGATTCGATTCAATTAATCGCAGAAGCTGCGCAATTTGGACTCCGAGAGCCTTTGAAATCTCATGCGAGAGTTAAAATTGTAGAGCAAAAAGAATGCACTTGGGTATGACCTGAAAATAGACAGTGCGACATTAAAAGTATGCGCTGCCCCAAATTTCATTTTGAGCAATTTTGGGACGCGACCGCGACCCCGAAGGTCACGAGAACCGAAAAAAAATATATAAAAATCGGTTTACGACGTGATATTTTGAGTTTGAACGGCTCAGGGAATTCACGGGCACTTAAATTCTCTCCACGTGCATCAATGTTTTCTAATTATAATGATTCAAGAATTGGCATTGTTGGAGAACAATGAAATCATAATAATAGCTAAATGACCAGGAAGTGCTACCCGATCCCTTCAGCAGTGTAATCAAATTCTTATGGATCCACTGGTGGATATTAAATAAAAGAAATGAAAAATTTAGTGTTTAGTCGAGTTTATACGAGACTCGCAATTCCCTCCGGAAAAATCTAAAAAAATTAATGAGAATATTTGATCTCAGTATTTTTGCTGAACCCGTCAAGCAATTGACTGGAGTCATGATGGATTCAATTGGGTAAAATTGGGAAGAATGGGTCTATGATGAATATTTCAACCACAAACACTTCATTCCCCATGCAAATAGCCATCTACTCAAAATTATTCACAACGAAAAAAAATTATTAACGCTCAATTCAAATCGCACAACTAAATCCAAAAAAAAATTATCTCACGCCTCAAAAATATGGCAACGATACTAGAAAAAATTTTAAGTGTTCCCCCTATTTGTGGTAAAGTGCCTCCTTGAATCGTAAAAAAATCTAGTGTCAGTCGTAAATCACGGGGAAATAGCGCTAATAATCCTCAAGTTAATTAACTATTAGGAAACGTCCCCTTGAAGCTGCAACTGCAAAAAAATGTTTTCGATAAAAAAAAATGTTCAACAATATATTCAGTATAGTCATCATATATTTCACACTATAATAAAAAGTATATAAATAATGCATCGCGTTGCGCTAATAAACAATAATTTTTTACCTCTTATATAAAACACTAAAAAAATTATTGATTAAAAATTATCAAAACCAAAAAAGTTATATATGTTATATATATGCAATGAAATATATGTGCATAAAGTACATTTCATCTATATAAATTTTTTACGGAATAAATATGTAATTAACAATTTTTTCAAAAGGCAAAAATTTGTGTCTGGATTGCAGATTGTAATTATTTATTCACATTTCTTAAAATCAAAGAAAGTTATATATATGGAATATAAAATATGTGTATAAAATATATATCATGTATATGTACAATTTTTTTAATTAACAGAAAATATGTGGTTAACACTTTTTTTTAAAGAAAAAGTTTTATTTGGGTGTTGAAGAATTTCTCTAGCTGACAAATGGAGTTCTGCACTAGCTGAATTTTCCAGGAGTATTTCGAATTGATTGATTCGGGGGGAGGGGGGGGGGGGGGTCATATCTCCCCGGAATTGATTGAGTTTATAATTGTAACTCTCGTAATGCAGTGCGCGAGAATAAAAAGGCGTGACGTTGGAGAGTTGCTTTAAACCGAATTGTGATAGTCGAGGCTTATTTCAACGTTGACTTTACCTCGTGTACAGCTGGGGGGTCAGTGCGACTTGTGCTTTCGAGTCGCGAACCACTTGCTGTCCAACAGGGGAACAATTCAAATTTTCCCACAATTCAGACCAACTCAATTCTCCAAAGAGTGTCGTTAAACCCCTAGTGCACCTGATAAGAAGATTGATACCTGCACTCATTGTGCATTTTTTCTTAAAATGAGAAACATTCAACTCACGTAAGTACAGCTAGTCTTATAACGTATATGTATAACTCTACCCAAACTCATTGGTCATCAAAAAAAAAAATCTATCCACCACAATTAATCCGTGATCAATCCGTAATTAATCCGTGATTAATCCGCTCTTAATCCGTGATTAATGCGCTCTTAATCCGCGATGAATGGGCAGTGAATCGGCAATGAATCCGCAATTGGTCCGTAATAAATCCGCAAATAATAAATAATCGGTAATTCTGGATGAGAAATGAATGTCGGATTTTTGGAGAATGACAGGAGAATCATTGGAGAACTGTTAGAAGACAGGACTCGGAAAATTAAATAATCCGAAGATTCTGACTGGCCGAGGTACCACCGCGGCTCCCCGAGGTTTTTCCACTTTTATCTCGTAACGCGAGAGTGATAACTCGAGTTTTATATATCAAGCGAAATTCCTGAGTAGATAGTAATCATAAATACATCACAACATCATTATTTAAAACTATAAATTTTTCGCTGTAAAAAATTCCATTAAATAAATTCATCACAAAGATCAAGGCTGTTCACTCCTGGTGCCTCTCACCACCGCCCCGAAGATGCGTAAATGTCAGATGAATGAATAATCCAATTAACCAAATAATACCAAACCCAATACCAACGAATTCCCCAGGAATTTCAATTCAGCAAATAAACGTCATCACTCAAACACGTAACACCCATTCCCCTTATCAGCATGAAAAATTCCCAAGAGATTGCAAGCGTTAATATTTACATAGCGTCATGCTGAATCAATTACAATTCAATCCAAATATCTGAGTTGAAAAAATGAAAGCAGGACGCGGTTGTGGAGATCGTCTGAGCGTGTCATTGGCAAATCCAAAGTCGTCATCTTTGCATTTTACTCGGTGACTTAATCCCATGCTTCAAGGCATTGGCATGAAATAAAGATTCAATGGTATTTCACCCTGTGGTCAGAACTGCGGAAGATTGAGAGAGAAAAAGCCGAGAAAAAGAGGAGAAAAGCCAGACTAACGCGGATGTCCCGTGAAATAGAACGTTTACTATCAAGATGAAGAAGCTCTAGCCGCAAAGTACTTTATGAGTCACGGGTTCAGCAATTTTTATTCATCATTTTTTTTATAATTATTTTTTAAATTGTTATCTCGGTTTTCATCTGCACACGTCTCTTCCTGGGAGAAGCCCAAGTGGCAAAAGGTACTGAAGTCTTCAGTACTTTACCACACAACAAATTATTTGCTCCAATTAGGCCTGTCAGTTATGAATCGGTGTCATGGTGCTTTATTTGACGCTATAATTAAATCATTCATTAATTCTCAACGTCGAGGGTGAAGATGATGAATCTAACAATATTATCCTTGGGAATTTATCGTGGAGATTATTCACGTCATCTAAATTACACTCAGAAAATTTCTCTGGTTAACGATCTGTTTCTTCGATCGATCGTTTATTCCAATCCGTCGATGACGTCGCTCCATTCAATGTGATTACGTCGACAATTTACACTGTCAACGGATTGCTATGCAATCATTTATCGAATCAGTAGTCACTACAATGCCATCAGCTGTTGCGCTGATTCATTTATCGAACCGAGATAGATGGCTAATATATTTTTCTCAATTTCCCAATATCTGTGTTTATGTTTTCCATTCATTTCGCCTCAAAGTATTCATTCAGTGATACTAGGTACTGAGTAATATCAATTTATCAATTGACGGTTCATTCAGTAATCCGATTTCTCCATACCAATATTACTAGAGGACATACTAATTAATTAACTATTTTTATTTCTGTTTAATTTTTATTGATTGAGAATTCATTATTTATTTTTGTATCGATTCTTATCAGTATTGGTTTAATCTAATTGTTGCCATTTCTTCTGGAAAATTCAGGGAAATCGTCGAATCGTTGAGAATAATTCCTTTAGGAAATAAACCGTGCACTTGAACAAAGTGAACAATAAATTATTATTTACTTCACCTTTGCACAATCGCAATGACAATCCGTGCAGAGAAAATATAAAAATAATCGATCTATTAATAAGCCCTGAATAAAGTAAACCGGTGCTTCGTGTTGCGTAAAAGATATTTTCAAATAGAGACATTGATGGACGATTGCACTGGTTCCAGTCTACTACCTAGACTCATAAATAATTTAACATAATTTCCGCTTTTAGTAGAATAATGCTTTATGCATTATATACTGAACTTTTTCGTAGAATTTCGAGAGGAACTTGTTCGACAGTCAGAGCAAGTCTTCTTGTCCTCCTGTCGCTGGCAATAGCACACGCAATACCTGATTATTCAGGATTGCCTCCGGGTCCTTACTGCGCTGGACGATTTGACACTGGAAGATGCTGTCCAGGACGACAAGATGACTGTGGTGCGCCCATCCTCAGCACCACCTGCTACTGCGATGATTTCTGCAACAGAACGAGGGAAGAGGACTGCTGTCCAGATTACTGGTCGCACTGTAAATTAATTACACTCCCCACAGAAGATCCACTCTTCGGTGGAAACATAAGACGTGAGTTGGACACTCAAGTCACCAGAGATCGGGCAATATAATTTCCCTGATTACGATATTTCAGAATGTTTCCACGAGGGAAAATACTACAAGCACGGAGAGACGTTCCTATCCAACTGCAACATCTGGTGCGTCAATTTCTCCCTCTTCCCCGCGAGAACTAACTAAAAAAATTAATAAATCATTTATTCCAGCAAGTGTTCATCATTAGGGCAATTCGCGAAAATTCGCTGCGACGAAAAGAGGTGCCTGATGGACACGGACTTGCTGAGGGAGTTGGAGTCTCAGTGGGACATGTCCTGGACACCAGGAAATTATTCCAAGTTCTGGGGACGAACTCTGACCGACGGAATTGAATTGAGACTGGGAACGCTGAATCCAGGGAAATCCGTAAGTGGTGTTCTTCAATAATGGAAGAGAAAATAAATAGATATTTTCCACAGATGTATCGAATGAATCCAGTGAAAAGACATTACAACCCCGATGCACTGCCACGAGAATTCGACGCGAGATTGAAATGGCCGAGGGATATATCCGGTATAAAGGAGCAGGGATGGTGTGGATCCTCCTGGGCCATCTCCACGGCTCAAGTTGCATCCGACAGATTTGCACTGATGAGCAAAGGAGCCGAGGCAGTCAATCTCAGTCCCCAGCACCTGATTTCCTGCAACAACAGAGGACAGCAGGGCTGCAGGGGTGGATACCTGGACCGTGCCTGGCTCTTCATGAGAAAATTCGGGTACCAATTGATCCTAATCTATAAATTAACTGGATTTATTTTTTAAATATTCTTTTAATGACTTTTTAGTGTAGTCGATGAAGACTGCTACTCATGGTCCGGGATGAACGACAAATGCAGAATACGAAAACGAACAGATCTTCGCGGTGCGGGTTGCAACCGCTCGCCAAATCCCTTCAGGACGGAATTGTACAAAGTTGGACCGGCGTATCGTCTCGGGAACGAGACGGATATAATGCAGGAGATTCTCATATCAGGACCAGTGCAGGGTAATCAATGATCAATAGTCTAAAGCTCTCAGTTGAATTTTAATTATAATTCTTCAATAGCTACCATGAAAGTCTACCAAGACTTCTTCACCTATCAACGGGGAATTTACAAGCACTCGAGAGTCGTTGAGAATTACCCGACAGGTTATCATTCGGTGAGGATAGTGGGGTGGGGGGAGGAGCTGTACGGAAATAGTCCACCGACGAAGTATTGGGTAAATATGAGATATTAAAAATTTTATTACTTCCCGAATACTTTCTGTTTTCTGTATTCGACGGACTTTTGAAATATTCTCAATTTCAGATCGCCGCCAACTCCTGGGGCTCAGACTGGGGGGAAAACGGTTTCTTCAAACTCCAAAAGGGGAGAAACGAGTGTGAAATCGAGTCCTACGTATTAGGCATCTGGCCCAAAACAGTCCCATACAATTAACGCTAATACCCCAAAAATTGAAATAAAATGCATTTATCGAATCTCGATAACTTCACTCGAATGTTATTTAATTAATCATTACTGCTTTGTGTGATGTCACGTGTATGTACTCCATGTGTGTAAATGTATGAAATAATTGTAGTTTAGATCGTAAATATATTTTGTATATCAATAAAAATATCGTTACCTCGTGATTGATAGAGTTTGATATTTTTTTAAATAAGTGGATGGCAATTGGCGTTTAGAAAAACGATTTTTATTTTTGTTTTATGACAAGCGATTGATAACTTTTTATCGTTTTCTTCGGAGTGACAGAGAATTCCTCCTGAGCCACGCAGCTTTGCGTGAGCCACCAATTGTCTGTGAGAAACGGTGACCCTTGCCCAATCCTCGAGAGCTTCTACCTGATGAAGTTTTACCACGTAGCTCACGGTGTTTGTGTACAGCATTACAAATCCAGTTTACTTTGGGATCATTGCGAATAGCCTGAAAGCCAAAAGTAAAAAATTATTCCTCCACTTGTATAATTTATATTATAAATTCGCCATTACATTCATGATTTTCATGAATAAAAGTCTGACCTTGTGGGCAGGATCGACGAGGATGACCTCGAAGTATTTGTAGGACGAGTCCTGGGCTACCCAGTAGCTGTTGAGGACTCTCAGGCCACCGCAGCGTCTGCCAACGCGTTCCTAAAATATCAAATCACCTCCAATTACTCTCACGATTAAAAAACCCTGAATTCTCGTATTTGGAGGTTAAATAAAATTCAGACATCCAAGGAAGCAAATGCAATCATGAATTTTCTTTGCTAAAAATGTTATCATCATTCAGTAGTTCAAACAAATAACTCAACAATTCGAGGGAAGGATTAATTACCTCAGCCACGGATTGGAGCTTCCTGGTGGGTTTCAGTTGGTTGACACCATGGCTCTTGGGTTTACCGTAGGTTGCACCCTTGGGAACAGGACGTTTGCGTCCACCACGACGTACACGAATTCTGAATATAACAAAACCTACAACAAATAGTGTCACTCAATGAAACAAGTCACATCCTGATATAAACAAACTGAACTAATCCCTGGATCATCATCAGACGTACATAATCTTCACAGAAAACTAAGAGTGGTGCATGTACAAATCATCATTTAATCCTGTGATTAAATCCTGAAGTGATAAGATTGAGTGGAATAACTTGGAAAAATTGTGGGACAATCGTCAGACGTACATGATCTTCAGAGCAGAACTAAGAGTGGTGCATGTACGAATCATCATGCGATTGATGATGAAATTGAGATATTATTTGTACCTTGTTTAGCTTTGTACCCTAAACGACGTGCCTTGTCAGGACGTGAGGGCCGGGGTGCCCGATGGAGTTTCGTCAGCTGGCGATACTGCCAGCACCTGACTCGAAGCAAAAAACGAAGCACATCGCTCTGCTTTTTGCGGTACAACTCTTGCATGTACTTGTACGCACCCATCGTGTCAACCTGCAACAAAACACGATGAAATAATTATCAACACATGATGATGAGCCTCTCCAAAGGAGGTTAGCAATATTTATGCGTATTTTTTTTCACTGATCAATCCCCCGAGATAAAAATTTTTCTATCAACGTGGCAATTATCTCATTCTCATTCAATTGATCACTCATTGCTCAGGGAAAAATCAAGGATGTCGTTGATTATTTGGGATTATCATTCACTGACACTCACCCTGCACGATCAGTACACGAAGGAAAGAACGTCCATCTTGGAACAGCAAGATTAGCAGCTCCAGGTGGCGTGCAGTTCTGAGATTGCCAGCTTCATGATAATTTCACTCTTCCAGTGTTCCCTGAACGACTGACGGTAAAATCTATCTCTGGTGATAAAAAAAGAATGGATAAATGTCCGCCGTGATTCATGCCGTTCATGCCCTTCATGCCCCAAGGAGTGATAATTTTTGGAAATTAGAGTGCAATTTATGGAGTGAAGATAAATATTGAGAAGTGAGTGATCATTTGGAGGAGTCCTCCAAAAGTGCTTGTAGAGGAAGAATACATTCGCAATGCCGGTAATTATGTGTTTTATTGTTTTGTTTATTCACTATGTCACTGTCAGATTTAATAATCAAATGGGTGTAACCCGTTGTGGATGACGTTCAAGGAAAATGTTGGGCTGATGGTGAATTGCTTTTTTTTCAGGCTTATCATTCAAGTTTTGTCAAAGATGGTAGTTCCTTGGGGAATCTGGCATTACTGCCACTGAAGACGAGTTTCCGAGGCCCAGCCCCTCCTTGTTCCCCAGGAACGGAGCAGGATATCATCGACGAGGCGTTGTATTTTTTTAGGGCTAATGTATTCTTCAGGACGTACGAAATTAAGGTATGGGGACATCTCAATTAAAACATATAATGTATCACATTTGATTATAATAATTGGTATTTTTCAGAGTGAAGCCGATAGAGTATTGATTTACATTACCCTTTACATCACAGAGTGTCTGAAAAAGCTCCAAAAATGTGCAAATCAGAATCAAGCTCTCAATGAAATGTATTCCCTCGCGATTTCAAAGTTTGATATTCCAGGGGATCCAGGATTTCCTCTGAATTCAGTTTACGCTAAGCCTAGTAGTACAACAGAAGCTGGTGAGTTACACAGATCAATAATTTCCTCCCTGCGCAAATTTTTGAAAGATACATTGCGGATAAAAATCATTCCAGATCAAATGAGGCAATATCTACAGCAAATAAGACAAGAAACAGCGGCTCGTCTGGTGGAAAGAGTCTACAGTGATAACGGCAAACCCAGCAAATGGTGGCTGTGTTTTGCCAAGAAGAAGTTCATGGACAAGACTCTCTCACGTCCAGGGCAATAAAACTTACGCCAAAAATTCTTTACAGTTATTTCTCACTTTGTTCAATAATTTTTCTTTTATACAAAATGAAAAGCTCAAGAAATAAATCCATTAAGGCAAAATATTATAATCGTAATTCTGAATTTATTTTTTGAAAACATACAAAAACGTTTTGAAACCCTAGAAATGGTTAAAGCTTGGGCAGCCTATAGAGCCCCCCGGAGAAGAGCAACTGATGCTCCCTGACTTTTTTATCCAAAAAGTGCCTGAGCTCTGGGAGTCCACACTCAACAGCTCCAGGCCCTTGGGAAGCAAACATCTTGAGCATCTGGTGAATTCTCTCGAGAGGCATTGAATCCAAATTTGTCAGCATGCCAACGATGTAACTCCAGAAGACTTGGAGTTCCTCCTCCCTCTGGTCACTTGCACTGGCCATAACGCTCTCCACTTCCTCCTCCTCGACGCATTGTTCAGCAACGGATCTATTCTTCGTATTGCTGTCCTCCTGCAGAAGGAACACGTCATTCTCAATCTCCTTGAGAAGTCCCTGAGACACCCAGAACGATATCTTCCTCCTTAGGATGGTGGGAGGGACGTGCATTACCTCGGCGAGCTCCTCCACATTCCACTGATTCTTCTCCTGAAAATGAATGATAATCGTCGCATGGATGGGAGTGACACTGATATCGACCTTCCTGTCCCTCAATTGAATCTCCAAATTGACATTTCCCAGATGTGGCTTCCAGCATAGAGTCCTGTTCCCCTTGAGTGTCTCAAAAGTCTTGACATATTTATCCAATTGATTCTGCACGAACTTGGGAAGCTCCAACTTCCACTCCTCCTTGAAGGGCGGCCAGAACTGAGCGGAGAGAATCAGAGCTGAAGTGGAGAAGCCAGAACCTGAAGAGGACTCCTCCCCAGTATTGTAAGTCGGATTCGTCTGGATCAACCCATCGATCCTCTTTGAGTCATAAATATCCTTGAGCATAACTTCGCAATAATGCAGCTGGTTCTCCCCGAATCTCCTCTTCAGCAGCTCCAAGTGCCGAATCTCCCTGTCAGTGTGGTAATTCAGCTGGGAGAGAAGCCTATCAGCGAGAAGAGTGCGATACTCATTGACGAAGAGATCCTGACTGCCATAAACATTAACAAGCATCGAGATAATATCTGACATCCTCCTCTGATTGGATTTCGCTGGGTCAGCGTCCACCGGATCTGGCATCCACTTCTCCCAGTCCTCATTCTCCTCATCGACTGAGCCATCATCCAGCTGGAGGGATTCCCCTTTTACTAACTCGTCAGCTAGATCACTGGGAAAATCGTCCAGGAGACCACTTACGACGCATCGAACTGAAATTAAAAACACAAATTCGAGTGGTAATTCTCTGCCGATTGGTGACAACTTCCAATAACTCACCTGTGTCACTTCTACTCCTTAAATACGACTTGATGGGTTCTGTCACAGTCTCCAGCAGAACTCCAGTTGGATCCAGCTGCCTGAGAGCTTTAATAGCTGCGATATAAGCTGTCAGAATATCCGGAGTGTTTACACCAGGATGCAGTAACCTAGTCTTCAGGGCCTCCTGGAGACTCGTTATCAGAGCCTTTCTCAAATCAGTTCGCTCAAGGCAAATCCGGAGGTCTTCAATTGCCGGTTGAGAGTCTGGATATTCAATGATTATATTGAATAACTGGGAAATCCTGATATTCGTGTAAGTCTCGTACAGATAATACGATAGCTTCCTCTTGAATTTGAATATAGCGTCTTTGATTTTCGAGTCCAATGACACCGACTTCGAGGAGCCACCGGAAAATATGCGAGTTAGCCAGCTCAGGACAACCGTCTCCAGCCACTGGAGAAAGAATGATCAGAATAATAATCCATAAAATTTAATCCAGGAATGTACTTTAACAATTGTTTTTTCCTCACAGTTTCCAGAGACGACAGCTGGGAGACATCCAGAGACCTGTCGCAGACCCTGTGAACGTGATCCCTGATCCTGACATAGATGAGAGAGGTCAGGACATTGCCAACGAGTCGTTCCAACAGCTCCAGCTCAATTAACTTTCGATTGGTCTCATGAAACATGTAAACAATCATCTGACACTGACAACTGTCGACTTCCTTGTTGCATCCAGCGCATTGCAAAGCCGCCACTTCCCCAGAGTCTATCAAAAATCAAAAACAAATAAATACGAAAGACATCAAAAGACTTCTGAGGACTCGAAAGACTCACCAACTGTCAACGAATCCGTATTGCAAAACACATTGAGAGCAATCTTATAGAACTGCTCAATAATAACATCATGAGCCACGGGCAACTGACTCAACAACGTGGACCTCACAATCAGCTTGAACTGAGCTAGAATATTCAGATTCTGACCCTGAAATCTACCCTGTGCCTCATTAACCACCCCCAGAGGTTCGAGCCGCTTCAAAAGCGGCAAAAACTCCAAAAGCCTAGAGTACAGATCATCAACAGCCCTCCTAAACTGCTCGAATCCCTGCTCCTCATCGAAATTCCCAGAAAATTTGGACCAAAACGCCGGTGCCACTTGTTGCCGGATATGAAACTTAATTTCCTCAATGACAACAGCCCTGACACGATCAGCAACGTTAGCTCTCTTAATTCCCTCGAGAATTCTGGAATATTCATCATCGGAGCACTGAGACTGCACCTTACCCTCTAGAATGGGAAATGCGTGTCTGACGTCTCTAAGAATTCCCTCGGCATTAATTCCATCGACAGACATTTCCTCGAAATATCACTGATTCATCACAAACAGCAATGATTGACGAGTCTGACAAATGAGGTTAATTTGAAGGTTGTTGATCGATTGAATTCCACCAATTCCACCAATTCCACCAATTCCACTGAATAGAAAAAAATCCAAACACAAAAGTTGGGCGCCCTTTCACGTTGACAGCTGATTGGTGAATTGGTCGAAGACAACAGCCGCGAATTGTAAATGCCCCTTGGCTTCCATCACAGAACCTCTCCAGCTCTGGGCCACACCAGAACACCACGAGCGTCGTTTACCAATTAAAATATTTCAACAATCATAAACTGTCTTAATTCATTCTGACGTTGTCCGGTTTTATTTGGTATGTTCTTTTATTTTGATTCCTCCATTCTCTCTCTACCTCTCTCCCTCTATCCCACTTAACACTCATCCATTCATTTCAATTGAGATCAAAGACAACTAAATGGGTATGGGCTTCATTATTTGAGTCATACAGGTCTTATATTTTCTCTGAAACGGGTGGATTTCGTCAGAAGACATTGAACACTCGGGTGTCGGTGTTACACTGTTTAATTTCATCCGAGAACCCCCGAGAATATAAATTACCCCGGCACAAGTACTTTTGAATAATTAATTATCATTCCTCTCGAACACTTGAGGCTGTCAAGAGTTTTTTTCAACGCTGCATTCTCTCTTCTTTTTTTTAATGTATCCATGTATGTGTATGTACGTAGGTATGTATGAAATACTTGTGTGGGACTCTGCGTAATGTTAAAACGATTAAGACACTGAGAAAAAAAATACAAGCTGTACTTCTGTGCTAAATCCACTCTCTCGTATTCTCCACAATAATGTGAATGGAGTTCTAGAGTTCATGGGGTGAAAATATGTGAGAGAAATGTGTTGAGATTGAAATTCCCCATAATAATGAGTAAAAGTATCTTCGGTAATGAGAGAACTGATTAGATAATGAAATAATGGATGAAGGTTTTGGTTTTGATTTTTTTTATCCTTTTTTTGTGATGTCAAGATGTTGATGGTGTTGCAGGCAAAGTGGTGAGGTCCTTCAGAGCAAAAATGCCCACACAGACGAGTGACCATGCAGACATCAGAGTTAAAATAGTGTACAATGGGTAAATACGTAATTTAATTAGTTCAATCGGTGACATGTCTCTAGTGACAGGATTTGTCGCAATGAAAATATCCACAACTGTCAGATTGAAAATGATATTTCAATCACGAGCATTGTAATTCCCAGTGCTCATTAAATCCCATTGGAAGAAATATCTGGAGCGGTACTCATGACGTGTGATTATTTGACAGGGAGGTCCACATAACATACATCACGCCTAGTATAACGGTTGACAGCCTGCGGGAGGAAATGCGGACGATATGCGGATTTGGTGCAGCAACCAGCACCGGTGGAGATCAATTCACGATGAAATGGGTCGATGATGAGGGCGATCCGTGTCGCATTGTCTCACAGCAGGAGTTGGATGAGGTACTTCGTATTTATGAGCTCGAGAAGGACACAGGAATAACAATTCACGGTGAGTTTAAACATATCCGGAGCTCTCCCCCTCACAGGTATCCTTGAAACGTTAAAAAAACAATTTTATCAACAGACAATCCGAGATATTCTAATAATATTTAAAATTCAACTTATCTCGCTTTACCAATCGCCTATTGAATTTCAAATCTCTCGATCGAATAAGACTTCCCCGAATTTCCAGATATCTACAGAATAAATGAATAAAATAAATCAAATCCCCCCTTGAATCCCCGACAGACGATGATAGAGATTCCATAAAATCCCTTTGGATACAGGGATAATAGAGTTTTTGATGCACAACCTCGATCTTTAATGATACAGCATGATATACCGCAAAGGCCACGCCTCAGAATCTCCCATTGACGCACACAATGAACCACTCATCACACACTGGCTCCCCAGATACAAAGATCGTCCTAAAAACCTTGACACCTCTAGCACAGGAGAACTCCCCATCATCCATTCTATCACTCATGTCACCGATCTCTAATTACACCTACACACGATCTCCAAGTGGTGGTTTGCCCCCCTGGATAAGCCCTCCAACTCCTGGGCAGAGAAAAAAAAGAAATCTTGCGCGATTTTTTTTCAACTGCTCGTCCCCTGGAGTTTGCGCAGCCGAAATGGCCTGCGCCGGGCGGCGGCACCCAAGTAACATCCTCTAGCCGCAGTCGATAGCCATTCCACGGGCCGAGTGTGCGGTACTCGGTGGATCCTCAGGCAATCCACCTGAACTATATTTTTTAACGAAATATTATCCCGAACCCCTCGTCAACGATCCGTAGCACCACTGGAGGATCACTCCAATGTCCAATAAAATTCCACCAAAAATCGAGTGACAAAAAATTCACAGAAATTAACAAAAAAAGTAACAAAAATTGAATTTAAAAAAAAAAACCTGAAATCGTGCACCTGTTAACCGATACATGAATTTGATATCTGTAATCAGCCGCCGAAAACGTAACTCCTGGAGGATCGATCGGTCCTAGCCGGCAGGGGACGTACCTCGAGTGGGTGAAAATCGAGGAGTGGCGCTAAACAATTAGTCCATTGGTGAGAGTACCCCGGAGCAATAATAAATCCAAATATCAAATTTTATCACCACCGCAAACCGAACAATCAGCCTATTCTAAATTAGAGATAACGAGTACAGATCAGTGTTGAGTGAAATAAAATAAAATATGGCGTGGGGTTACTGGAGCGCGACATCAGTAAGTGATCGTGGCCGTTCGCCCCGTCGGGAGAAGGATAAATCATCCCAGTCGCAGTATCAAACACCAAGTGAAGTAATGGGTGTTCAGAGCTGTTCAGGGGTGCAGAGTTCAGAGCTGAGTGGTTTAACATCGGAGGATACCAGTCAATTATTGAGCAGCCAGGGTGGTGGCTTTTATACATATTCAGTAGCAGCAGCAGCAGCAGCCGCCGTCGCAGCCGGTAAACGTACCCCAGGTATGATCGAGGGTGCAACATCAACAGGAACATCATCAAGTCTACCCAATGAATTTACATTATCCTCGGGTCTAATGGGTAGACCAGGCACGAGTAATTATCCACCATCACCAGGTAGTGATTCAGCCGAGTACGAGCAGCCCCACATCACCCTGGGCCTCCATTATCCCCAGAAACACGAGTCCCATTGCCAAGAATTCATCCACACCGATGTACTGTGTCACACAATATCAACGGGTGCAGCAGCAACGTCATCCCTTGATCGTCGACTCAAGGGGCACAGATCCCTGCGCTTCGATCGTCCAGATCACCAAGATGACGATGGTACAGATACGGAAATTGGCGATGAAATAATAGTACCCGAAGTTATTTACGAATCAAGCAGAACCAGCTTATCTGGAATTGGTTGTTGTGTTGTTCATGGCCCCTGTGCCCAACCGGCTGATCCTGGCACCTCTATGTCATCACTTGCATCTGAACATTATCCAATAGCACCACGCCCTCCCTATGCCACTGCTCGACTCGATGACATCAAGTGGGGTACGTTATCATCCCCCTCCCCACCCACTTCAATTACCCTTTCGTTAATTATTCTCAAGTTATCGCACTCGTGATAAAGTATATCTCGTGTCAATCACACGTTCAATTATTCTCCCCCTCCCACCTATAATTTAATTTCTCCATCGATCACTACCTTTATCGATTCCAACAGCTTAAACACATTCGGGACAGGATATACCTCTCGGTTCGATCAAACATTTGTCTTCAATAAAATAAATAGATAAAAAATGATAAAGATATCGCGACACTGTTGCCGTTTTTGGGGTCGGGAGGGGCTGTAATAAAAATAAGAAAATTGGAAAGGGGAAATCAATTCCCCCGGAGATATCACGCGATCTGCATTCACTTGAGAATTGTCCTTTCGAGGATAGCTGAAATGTACTCATTTCCTGGCGATGGGAAAGAAACAGGCGTGGCCAAATAAGCATGGAGGTATTAGGTCATATTAGATGTATGAGTTCTTGGTGGCGCTCGATCTCGTGGAGATGCGCACTCTCATTCCTAAACATATAGAACTCTATTTTCATGCCATTGGAGACCTCGATATTTCTCGCATGCCCTTATTTCCCCCTGTTCAATTATTTTTCTCCATAATAATTTCTCCAGCCCCTGAATTTTATCCCCAACATCTTGAAAAATTTTCTCACTCTCGTAAAAAAGAGCGCATGTTTCAGGATGACAAGTGAGCAATCCATATTCCCCACATTACTCCGGCTTAATTCTAATCTCTTCACAACTCGTATTTTAAATACAAAACTAACACGAGGTCGAGGGTAACAATGGAGGGTAGAATAGCGAGGAGTACAAGAATATTCCTACTCTCAACCCTCAAGCCCCAGCGCTTTTTTGACAGATGAATAAAAAAAAATGAGGTCAACTTTTAATCACTCTTTCAAGAATTAAGACTCAAATCCGCTTACAGGTAGAGATAAGCCCGATAAAATCTACGAGGAGAAATTCGTATTGTTTTGTTGTCAGTACTGTATCATAAGTCTCGGGATGACTCTGCGCTGGCGAAAAACTAGTTCCAATTATCCGATCATACTCCGATCATCCTCCACGAGGATGAGCTTTTATACCAACGATATAATGTTTGGGATACCGATAATGTACGGTCATCCTGATTTATACTCGGGATTACTTATGGGCTTCAATAATCGCCAAGGTCTCTGTTCTGTACCCAGGTACTCACGTAACGAGTAAACCAGTTAATTACCCTCGTAATTTTTTTTTTATCGATTTAACAGCGCACAATCGAATCCATTAAACCCATACAGCGCATTGTACTCTAGATCATCAAATTCTCGATGAAATCCATTAGATTCAATTCACACACCTGCTCTTATCTCGTTACTATCTGTAATTGACACTAACAACTACGTTAAACATTTATTGTTCCAGTTTTTCCCAATGTTCCACCAGCCCCGGGGATGCCATGCCAGGGGGAAGACAGTAAGTACACCGATAATTTTCATTTCCATAATTTCCCAGAAACAATTACCAAAGTTCCTGGAACAGATGAAATGATACCACCACCCACTGACATTAAACGATGAATTATTACCATTTTAATTGATTCACCTGGCTTAATTCCAGGATAATATTCATCGATATATCGTGCCCTTTAGAGTTGGCATTGTCGAATATTTGTTTACTGCTGCCGGGAAAGTCGATTCGAGCGAATGTTTACTTCGTCAATTCAGTACTTTATATATAAATCAGTTCATTTTGATAATATTTGCGAGCACCAATGGACTTCCGAGCTAAAATGATAATCCTGCAGTCGTTAATACTCGGTAAATTCCAAAGTCCATTCTGTGCTGGCCTAGTAAATTAATAACAACTGTATTCACTACCTCGAGTGATAATTACCTTATAATCGCCTAGGGAATTGAAACCCCGATTTTTCCCGATATTTTGTACTACAAGAATTGAATTATACTCCCTAATGTTATTCCTAATTACATGAATTGTCTCAACAGGAAGTATTTATAGACGTGGGGCTAGAAGATGGCGAAAATTGTACAGAGTGAATGGTCATATATTCCAGGCGAAGCGTTTCAACCGCGTAAGTTTATTCCTGTAGTTTATTTTGATTCGGAGGACATGGTGATTACTGAAATGAATGTATTTTTGTTCTAATTAGCGAGCATTTTGCGCGTTCTGCCAAGACCGTATTTGGGGACTGGGACGACAGGGCTTCAAGTGTATTCAGTGTAAACTTCTGGTACACAAGAAGTGTCACAAAGTCGTACGGAAGCCGTGCTTGAGCCTTCAACAGCAGCAACAACCACCACACACACCAGACCACTCGTCATCTGACCGCAATGGCGATCAAGCACAGTCGGATTCACCGCAGTGCAGTCCAACAGCCCACTTGGAGGATGAATCCACTGAATTTCCACCACTCGAGGAACAAGCTCGCAGACGTGAGTCACTTATCGATAATTCCTCTCATTCAATCTCAGCTAAAATAGCACTGTGAATTTTTCATTGCAAACTCCCACCCAAACTTCGTCCCAAACTCTATTCTCAGTTTCATTTTAAAAAACTAATTAAATTAAACCTGAACTTTATTTTTCCCATTATTTACGAGCAGGTTCCGGCAGTGATGATGGCGAGGAGCTTGCCCTGGACGCCATAGCAGGTGCTGATGGTGGTAATGACATGCAGAGACAGTATTCCCTCAATGACTTTGAGCTGATTCGTGTGATTGGTCGTGGCTCGTATGCTAAAGTACTTATGGTCGAGTTGAAACGCACGAGGAGAATTTACGCAATGAAAGTAATAAAGAAAGCACTGGTAACCGATGATGAGGACATCGACTGGGTGCAGACGGAGAAACATGTGTTTGAGACTGCCTCCAATCATCCATTCCTCGTGGGACTTCACTCTTGCTTCCAGACCCCATCGCGTTTGTTCTTTGTCATTGAGTTTGTGCGTGGAGGTGATTTGATGTTCCACATGCAGAGACAACGTCGTCTTCCCGAGGAGCATGCACGATTTTACGCTGCGGAAATAAGTCTCGCCTTAAACTTTTTACATAACAAGGGTGAGAAATCCAATGAAGAGGGATAAAAAATAGAATTCAAGCAATTTACAATTTATTTTTCTTCTTACAGGAATTATCTATCGTGATTTGAAGCTTGATAACGTTCTCCTGGATCACGAGGGGCACGTGAAGTTGACAGATTACGGTATGTGCAAGGAGGGGGTTCGTGAGGGTGACACTACAGCGACATTCTGTGGAACTCCCAATTACATCGCACCTGAGATCCTCCGAGGGGAGGACTACAGCTTCTCCGTGGACTGGTGGGCACTCGGTGTCCTCTTGTACGAGATGCTGGCAGGTCGGAGTCCCTTCGACATTGCTGGAGCCTCTGAAAATCCAGATCAGAACACTGAAGACTACCTGTTCCAAGTAATTCTCCAAAAGACTATCAGAATCCCCAGGTCCCTATCTGTCAAAGCAGCTTCCGTTCTCAAGGGCTTCCTCAATAAAGATCCAGCAAATCGACTGGGCTGTGCAGAGGGACAAAAATCATTCGTTGAAATCGCCTCCCATGCCTTCTTCAAGGCCATCGACTGGACAATGTTGGAGCAGAAGCAAGTGACACCTCCTTATGAGCCAAAATTACAGTCCGAGAGGGATCTTGAGAATTTTCCACCTGAATTCACTAACGAACCGGTTCATCTCACCCCAGATGACACTAGGGTAATCGAAAAAATTGATCAGAGTGAATTCGAGGGCTTTGAGTACGTGAATCCTCTACTCATGTCTCTCGAGGATTGTGTGTGACAAGAGAACTATTGGGATTACGATTATCATCATAATTATTTACACCGAACAAAATTACCCTATGATATTTGCGAGCTAGAGGACAGGCTTGCAACATTGAACTTTCATTCCCATCATGAGTATTTTGGCACAAATCATCCACCGAGTTACTTTTCAGGTGATTACTATCATGGTATGTTTAACTGTCATGATGACAATAATTATAATCCTTATGGGATGGGTTTCATTGATTACGAGAAACCGGATTTTTCTTATGCCCTGAGAATCGAGGATGTTGGTATTGTGTGCAATGCTGGTGGTAATGGAGAGGTTGGGGATGAGAGTGAGGATGATTACGATAGGGTCAAGGATTTGGAGGAGGATAACTCGAGGAAAAAACTCCTGAAGCAAATGTTCTGTCTACCTCTGCATTAGGGATTGGCACACGTTATTTCCTTCTCCTTTTTTTTTCCTTGAGGACATTCATATCCTTCTCTTTCATTTCGCTGACCCACGAGTGGCTATGAAAAACGAAAGTGAGAATTAATGAAATTCAATCATTCCTTGTTCACGTATTTTTTAAATTCAAACGTTGAAGAATTATTCACATTCCTTCCAGTTGGTGCTGCATTCAACTGTATAAATATTTATAAATTATCGAGTATTATAGCAGAGATCATAACAAACATAAAAAATCTATGAAAATGTTTGAGTAATAGTCTTCTGGGGAAATTAATTAGGTACCTGGAAAAATCTCTCGAGATTTTTTTTAATGAGAAAGGAAAATGGAAAAAGTCAACATCTATTTAATATTCCAAATGTTTGATCGATCATTGTTCTTAACCGTTGAATTGACTAAATGATACGCAGAAAGAAAATGCAAAATGTGATTTATAAGTCTAAGACGATGAAAAAATAAAGAAGGTCCTCTTAGTAAATGATGTTACTGATTTTTCCAAGTTTTTTGCATTTAAAAACTTGTTATTATTGTATAGTTTGTATATTAATACTCATATTACAGTATTCAAGAATAAGATCTAAAGTAGAAAGAGAATTTGTTGAACTGAGAAAAATTGGAGGATAAATTGAGAAAATTTCCGTAATATCTTCCCGAATCGATGCTACCGATAACAACTGCATTGATTTTCCCATTTCCTTTCTGCAGAACGTAATCGATATATTTTTTATGGTTTCCAATGGACTAATGATAACAAATCGACGTAATTATGATTTTAAGGCTGGGCAAACGTACCTATCAGCACTTTAGGTACTTAATAAACTCAAACGAAAAAATTGGAATTGCACTAGAACCATTTCATAGTATTTTTATAAACTCTCCCTTATCATTTCCCCAAGCAGCTATTAATTTATTACAGGGACATGATATATCACAAAAAAAACACATTCTCTAGTGAATTATTTGGCTAACACGAAAATAACTAACGACTAATTTCTATTTAGAAAATTACACCTTCATTAATCCCAGAATAGATTATATGTATATAACTAAGTGAATTAAATACGGTTATATATATTTGATCGAAGATTTCAATAGTAATGGAGAAAACGTAACATTAGGATAATTAGTTTATAATCAGCGACACGAAATTAACAAATAGGCTCAATTATTTAAATATGTATATAGGAGGAGAATAAAATAAAGAAACAGTAATTACGAAATTATCTTTTTATTCTTCTGCATTTCCTGGAGACAATCAAAATACCTTGTCCCCCCTCCAACTTTACTTCCAACCGACAGTAGGAAATCGTTTGCTGTTTGCACACGTCAAGTCGTGACATTTCTTCAGTCATGTAGTCTCACTTTAAGTGTTATTGCTGAATAAAAATATGATATGATCAAATAAAACTGTAATTCCACTTTTAAAAAACTATTCCCAGTCAAAATCAAAAAAATGGGACCTCCAAAACGCGTAAAAAAAGATGGTACGTATCCCTAACCTCTCATAGTGTTACAATAATTGAAATAATCACAGGAAAATAATTATAAATGAAATTAACATTAGCTTACATCGTTTTTCCTTGATAAAGTCGATTACTCTTGCAGATCGAGGTAAATGGAAGAAGAGAAAGGAAGAAGAGGAGTACAATGAGGATGATTTTGGTGATGGAATGGAGACAGAGGGTATTCCAGATGCAGCGAAGAATGACGCTGAGAAATTGGATGAGAATGCCCTGGAGGATGAGTTTGGTGCCAAAGACTACAGATCTCAGATGATACTGAAGCCAGACAACACTTCAAGACCTCTCTGGGTGGCTCCTAATGGCCACATATTTCTCGAGTCCTTTTCTCCAGTTTATAAACACGCACACGACTTCCTCATCGCCATATCCGAGCCTGTCTGTCGACCTGAGCACATTCACGAGTACAAATTGACAGCCTATTCGTTGTATGCAGCTGTCAGTGTTGGTCTTCAGACACATGACATCATCGAGTACTTGAAGAGACTCAGCAAGACGAGTATTCCCGATGGGATCGTTGAGTTTATCCAATTGTGTACCCTGTCCTATGGCAAAGTGAAACTAGTGTTGAAGCACAACAAGTACTTTGTGGAGTCACCGTATCCTGAGGTGTTGCAGAAGTTACTGAAGGATCCAGTGATCCAGAACTGCAGACTGCGAAAAGCTGTGGATGAGAGTGATAAGGATGCCTTGATAACGAGCATCCAGGGGAAGAGCAAAGCCCTTCAGTTTGGAGCAAAAGCCCTCCCAGAGGCTGGGGGATCAGGGGTCCAGGATGGAACGACAGAGATATCCTCGGAGGCAGTAGTACCCGAGGATATTACCACTTTTTACGATAAAATCGATAAAGAGGACGAGGATGAAGAGGAGGAGCAGCGGCTGAAGATTGTGAGCTTCGAGGTGAATCAGGAGAAGATCGAAGTCATTCAGAAGAGGTGCATTGAGCTGGAGTATCCATTACTGGCAGAGTACGATTTTAGAAATGACACAGTCAATCCAGACATCAATATTGATCTGAAGCCCTCGGCTGTTCTCAGGCCTTATCAGGAGAAAAGTTTGAGGAAGATGTTTGGAAATGGTAGAGCTAGATCTGGCGTGATAGTGTTGCCCTGCGGTGCGGGGAAAAGTTTGGTGGGAGTTACAGCCTGCTGTACCGTTCGTAAACGAGCCCTGGTACTCTGCAATTCTGGTGTCTCAGTCGAGCAGTGGAAGCAGCAGTTCAAGATGTGGTCAACAGCCGATGACTCCATGATCTGTCGATTCACCAGTGAAGCTAAGGATAAGCCCATGGGTTGTGGCATCCTCGTGACAACGTACTCCATGATAACTCACACCCAGAAGAGATCTTGGGAGGCAGAGCAGACGATGAAGTGGCTGCAGGAACAGGAATGGGGAATAATGGTGCTCGATGAGGTTCACACGATTCCAGCTAAAATGTTCAGAAGAGTCTTGACAATTGTTCAGTCTCACTGCAAACTCGGCCTCACAGCCACTCTCCTCAGGGAGGACGACAAGATCGCAGACCTGAATTTCCTCATTGGTCCTAAGCTCTACGAGGCCAATTGGCTCGAGCTCCAGAAGAGGGGATTCATCGCCAGGGTGCAGTGTGCTGAGGTCTGGTGCCCCATGACCCCAGAGTTTTACCGAGAATACCTCAGCTGCAAGATGACGAGAAAACTTCTCCTCTACGTCATGAATCCAAATAAATTCCGAGCCTGCCAGTATCTCATAAAATACCACGAGAGGAGAGGAGACAAGACAATCGTCTTCTCGGACAACGTCTTCGCTCTGAAGCACTACGCCATAAAAATGAATAAGCCCTACATCTATGGGCCCACCAGCCAGAATGAGAGGATTCAAATTCTCCAGAATTTCAAGTTCAACGTAAAAGTAAACACGATCTTCGTGAGTAAAGTTGCAGACACGTCTTTTGATCTGCCCGAGGCCAACGTCCTGATCCAGATATCCTCGCATGGAGGCTCCAGGAGGCAGGAGGCCCAGAGACTGGGGAGAATCCTTCGAGCGAAGAAAGGAGCAATTGCAGAAGAGTACAATGCTTTCTTCTACACTCTCGTCTCCCAGGACACCATGGAAATGAACTACTCGAGGAAGAGGCAGAGATTCCTCGTTAATCAGGGATATGCCTACAAAGTTATTACAAAACTGGCTGGAATGGATGGAGAGCCAGATATGTTCTACAAAACTCGTGAGGAGCAGACCCAACTTCTTCAGCAAGTTCTCTCTGCCAGTGACACTGACGCAGACGAGGAGAGGATCCCTGGAGAGGGGCTAAGACCAGTGATTAGAAAGGCTGGCAATTTGGCCTCTTTATCTGGAGCTGATGACGCTGTCTACTACGAGTACAAGAAGTCAGCGTCTTCATCAACAGCCAACAAGCATCCCTTGTTCAAGAAATTTAGGGGCTGATGCCAGGACAGTAAATAATAAATAATAGAAATAAATTATTTTTCATTTGGATAAAGCAATGGTGAATTCCTCGGGACAGTCCTTCCTTCATTTTTATTCGAGACGGAGAAACGGCACTCTGACTGCATTTCTGATTGTTATACAGGGAATTGGTGTTACAGGAGTAGTTATCTTTTATTATTAATGTAGATGTCTCGTATTTGATCTGTGAGCCATTCAATTGCTGGCTGGAGGCCCTCTCCAGTCACTGCATTCGTTGCTCGAATGTGCCAGGGCTTATTGTGAATTCTGTCGAGTCCCAGACCTGCCACGAGCTTCACCGTCGTCAGAGAGTCCGGCAGATCCATTTTATTCGCTAAGAAGAGAATTGGAATTTTTCTGCCTGAAAAATAATGAGTTCATACAATTTCTTTTTTAATATCTGGAAATTGTTTCACAACTCACTGGCCACATCAGGATGCTGTAGCAGCATGTCCAGCTCCTCTTTAGCCACCACCAGTCTCAGTTTATCACTGCTGTCAATGATAAAAATAATCCCCTGACAATCCCTGTAGTAATGCTCCCAGAGGGATCGGTATCGGTCGTGTCCAGACATGTCAAACGCTGTAAAGTGCACATTTTTAACTGAAATCAGAAAATAAATACTTGCAATATTGCGAAAAACAGTGAAAACAAAAATTTTGTGTCGGCCAATCGGAGAGAAGCCGATCGTTATGGTGGGGGATATCAGCTGCTAATGTTTTGGCGGGACATCTGGTCGTCCAGTGATTATTCTCTCACACAATTCGAATTTTTGTCAAGTGAAAAAGGATAAGTGGATAGTTATTATGGAAAAAAAGAAGAGCTCGAGGAGGAAGAAAATCCAGGACGACGAGAAGGAGCTCAATGAAGAAGGTGAGTTAAAATACCTGATCCTATTTGCTCCTAACCTCAATGTGATGGAATAAACAATAATGGATTGTTGATTTTAGATCCTCATGAGGAGGAGAAACGAAGTCTGAGAAGTCAGATCAGTGAACTCGAGGATTTGATAACCGAAATAGAATTTGCTCTGAACCAGCCGAAATTCGGGGACATTGATAACACAGAAATGTTGGAGCTGCCAGTGCAGCCAATGAGGTCCTACAGATTGAAGAATGTTGATTGTCTCCTGCAGTATGAGCTGTATAAATTATCAGGATTGTACTGCGCTAAATTCACTAAACACGAGTACATCTTCAACTTCTCGCCTTTCTCAACGATCAAGAATGGTTCTTTGTACACACTGCAATTCTTCACTGAGAATGGTAGCGGAAGGATAGGGAAATACATTATGCCCTCCAGTGGAATTCTGGAGAATATCCTCCAGGACACTCCCATTGACAAGCTGACAGGGCTCATCCCCTTCTTCAGGAACTGTAAGAGACACCTGGATTGCTACGTCGACAGGAAAGAGCAGTTTGAGAAGCTGAAAGAATTGACAAAGAATGTTAAAAACATCAGGGTAGATGCAGACTATAGTTTCGTCCTTATCACGTGCAATTTTCTCCAGGTGTATCGGAAATCGTCAGACAACTTCGTGGACATCGCTGTGTATCTGTCCTACGATTACGGAAAGGCTAGGCCTAGCACTGTGAACGTGGACTGGAGCATGAAGAAGAAACCGAGTGAGGACGATGTCAAGGGGCTGAAATCCTTCGTGAAGATCTTTAGGGTAGAGAATTTAATAGGGGCCTATCGGCACATTGAAGAGTCCAATCACAATATTTTCTCGTGGAAGGCTACAGAGGTGGGCGAAGAGATCCTAAACGTGAACGATTTGTCTGACTCTGAAGAAGAAGGTCCCAGACCCACCCGATCAAGAAGAGTTCCAACGAAACGAAAAAGATCGCCTTCTCTAGAGGAGAATAAAGAAACTGAAGAAGAGGCTGGATCACAGGTGTCAGAGGAGCCTGAGAGATTTAAGCAGCCTACGAAGAAGCCTGTGATAAAAAAGTCAAGGCCAAAACCAAAAGCCCAACCCAAGACTCTACCGAAGGCTCAACCAAAGGCTAAACCGAAGGCTCAACCCAAGACTCAACCAAAGGTACAAACAAAGACTCAACCGGGGCAAAACAGTCCGCAAAAGGTCCCACAGCCTATCAAAAAATCAAAAATTAGACAGAGCACCTTGAATTTCTCAAAATTGCCTCCGAAAGACTCTGACGACTCCACTCCACATGGTAAAAACCCCATGAAAAATCCCAGAATTATGAAGGCAGTCTCCAGTACCCCATTGCACAGATCTAAAAAAAATAGACAGCAACCGAATACTTTAGTAGACATTAGTCCAATTGTCGCTGAGAAAACACAAAAAAAATTGACGAAAGGAAAGGAAGGAGCGAAGAAAAAAAAATAGTGGAAGGCAATTGACAATTAATGTTAATAGATTTTCATAGATCAACACCTTCGGATAAAATGAATATTTTTCTACAGTATTAATGATAATTGATGGATGATAATGTCCACTGGTTATGGAACTTACATGCAAACTTTTCGACATTAAACCCAACAGTGGGTACAATATCAATGCAACGGTCGTCCTCGCGTTTGAAATGATTTATGACCGTTGACTTACCACTGTTATTAAGTCCAACAACTAACACATTAACTTCTTTTTTCCTTAATCCTAATAAATTTGCTAAACGATCGAACAACCTCATGGTAGTGACTTAATTCTCGCAACACTAATTAAAACCAGGTATTAATCAATTTGTTGTTCATTATTATGGCCTTTAAACTGGATAATCGACTTTTTTGTTTATTTTTACTTGCGTATTACATTGGTCAACGTTTCTGTGACGTTTATCGTCATCGAACCAGGGAAAACCGAGCGTTTTTCCCCCTGTTAAATCGATAACAGAAGAGTATAGTGCCTCAGGTGTATGGACAATAGTCTGTGTCATCAGTAGACATGAATAAACTACACTCAAGCAATTAACTTTATTCTGTTAATTTATTCGTTAAGCGGGGAATCGAAATATGTTAGTTTTCGGGTAGAACATGCAGATTGGATCGGTTGGAAGTTAATATCATATTGTTAGGTCGGTTTATTCGATTAGAAGCTGACTTTTCCACGAACTTTGAAGAATCCCAGGGAATTCCTGTTGTGGATCAATGCACCGAGCCCCAGGTAGTTCTCCACGATGAGGGGTTGATTCACGAAATTACAGGAGTCGGAGAGAATTGTCGTTAGGGCTGAGTGCAGGGCGTCTGCGTCGAATCTCGATATTTCTTCATTTGATCCTGCATTCGGCATATATAAATAACTATTAATCGTGTAATTACTTTTAATATAATTTATAAGGACAAAATTTTCGATATTTTTTAATAAAGAAAATGGAATTTTCGAGCAAAATCAGTTTCCTCTCATCGAAATCCCTGACATATATATTTTTTTTAATTATCTTTGTACCAGTAATTATTCTACAATTACAAAAATTCAGGCAGTTATCACCTTTATGCCAGTAAAGAGGGTGATTGGCGAATGTGAGCCAGGGGATACGTTTACCAAAGGGATTCCACTTCTTTTCGAATGACAAGGGCTTCCCCTTGTTCCACATTATCCTCACTCCATTCATATTACGCTTTCTGTAAACAGCGGATTATCTCTCATTATCCTCTTATTTTCTCATTCCCTGAGAATCTATGAAAATTGATGTACCTTGGCTCAAAATGAATATCAGATCTTTCGGTAATCGATGACCACTGCTGACGTATCGCGCACTGAATCACCGAAGATAATCCATCAGCAAATCCATTTAGTCGCCTGTAAGACACATGTTTTCAACCGGATTTATTTAATTCCACTTATCCAAGACTTACGGAGCAACTGAAGCAGCTGGATACTCCAGCTCGCCATAGGCCACGGTGTCGACATCCCCCAGAGGAATTCTGTGAAAAGCTATAACTTTCAGCGATATAAAGTCGTATTTTATTGTTAATATTGAATTCTTCGTCAATATTACAATCCTCTCCTTCTCGGTATCCCACAGGCTTATCCTAGAAAAATAATTGAGCAGCAATTAATGACCGAAATTTGACAATTACTGTTCCACGTACTCTGTCAACAACCAGGTGCCAACGACCTCATCATTCTGGTCTGTCAGCAGAGTCTCCTGACATTCCTTGACAGCTCTCTCGACGACTTCATTTCTGTCAGAAAAAAACGAATGGGTGTCCACATGTCGAAAGGGAATACTTGCGACATTCGTGGCTGATGGTCTGGGTGCATCGGTTGATGATCCACGAGCATACGTGTCTTTGTTGTCTGAATGAATGATAAAAAAACCACCAGTGAAGCCACAGCGGGACTCAGGGACGAACTCAAACAGACATCTAAAAAATTCAGGTCTTCGCCTCCGGAGTAATGAATAATAAACATTGAATTTACCTGAATCGTCGTTTTCCTTGGCGATCCTCAGGGTGGCTGAGTCGAAACTCACCATCTGCCCCTCATCATTATCCAACTGATTATTCATCATCCTCATTAGGTTAAATCAAGGATTTTTGGATAATATCAAATCCTCGGCAAATAAATATCACTATTGACAGTAAATAACTCCTCTACATTCCCCCGGTTTTCTATTTTGACACTTGGATACTTCAAGTCGATAGCAGCTCACCTTTTCAAAGTGCATTATCAGTTAAAGCAATCAAGTGACGTAGAAGTGCGCAGCTGGTGGGGAAGACTTACCCGACGCAATCACTCGACTGCGCACCACTCGAGGAAATAATTTGGAAGGAATATCTGGTAAAATAACTTCTTCAAAACCATCTTGTATTTTGGGCAAAATAAAGCTATGACATTTATTACCTCGGTTTTATCAATTAAACTGAAAAATAAATACGTATTTACAATCAAATAACTAATACGCAGCCACTGCTAAACCGGAAATAACTGAATGATATGTTAATAATAGTCTGTCTAATAGTTAACAATTCATTCTACTCTTTCAACCAAGCAAAATAGGCAAAATTGTTGATTGCATACGTTAATATTACGTATTTTCAGTCTTTTGTGCATGTTTTATAATTCGCTGACTCTCGCATACTTTATCTTTAGCTCCAGTGAAAATAAATCTAACTGGTAATTCACAGCCCCATTCCCATTCAATATAAATAGCAATGCTAGAGATTGTGGTGTGTTCAGCTCAAACAGTTCGAAATAATAAATAAACCCTTTGAGTTATTCTCTCATTAAAATAAATAACGCAAATGAAAATTACTTGTACGAATGAATGTCGTCTAACATATTGTCAGAGGACATGAGGGTGAGCCTGCGCTCCTGGTGCATTCCTTTGGCATAATTAATCTGCTGAGAGACCCACTTGGCAATTTCCTCCGTATCACATCTAACTTTGGGTCTCCTGAGGACTTCAGGTCCATCGAAGCCAACTCCACCAGCAGAGTCGATTCTCGACGTCAATTCAATATAATACAAGATACTGCCATTTGTCTCGTTCACCTGAATCGGCTGACACTGAACTAAATCAGCAAGACTGACCTCGGTGACGACAGTTTTGGTACTGCCAGATATCACTCTGACTCTCTCATTCGAGACGAGAATACTGAGATTCTCAGTTCCAGAGCAGAGATTCTCGTAGGCGACATAGAGCTCTGAATAGTTTCTCTGGTTGATGGTGTAGAGGAACTCCTGGCCCTCGGCGTGATGGTAATTGTATGGAGGGAGGAGTCCTGCAGGACCACTGGCAACCCTGGGGAGTCTATCCCTCTTGGGTATCGCCCGGTGAGCACTTCTCGAGGATTCTCTGATGGCTGTGGCAGCTTCACTCGCCAAATCCAGTACTCCAACCATTGGTTTTGTCACAGTACCAACGACACCCTTACCCAGACCTGACATAAATCCAGGAAAGCCCTCGTTGGCTGCACCATCGTACGTCTGTTTGAAGATGCTGGTGAATCCCCCCAGGAATCCAAAGCCCAGACCCTTCAGCCCTGCCACTAGATGATCACTGCTGCCAGCAGTATTTGCACGGATTCGTTGTCTCATCTCCTCGTGGCTTTCGTCCAGGATCACTCTGCCAATGCCATCGGAGAGGGACTCGGTGAGTTTAGCTGCTGAATTTGACAGGCCATGTGTCACGTTCTTCACGAGAGTCGTGACACTCTTATCGTGGATTAATCCAGAGACACCTTCTGATACGTCGTTGACGAATCCCAGGGGATTACCCAGGAAGTCCACAGAACCCAGGATCACAGCTGCTTGCCACTTCAGCTCATCTTTGTAGTGTTTTATGATCGAGTGAATGAGAAATTGACTGCTCTCGAAAGGATGCTTCTTGACGAATGGCTCCAGCTCGATCGATGCATCCTCGAACTTGATGAGGGTGAGCCCTAGCTTTCGTTTTATAGACTGAAGGTGTCTAGGCAATTTTGTGGTTGTAAGAATACTGAGTTTCACCTGACTGGGGACGAGTTTGAGAACCCCGAAGTAGTATCTCCTGGCGTGGGCTGCTGACACCTCAGAGATAAGTCTCTGGGCCTTGAAATCGTTTTCATCCACAGGTACATCGAGCTCTGACCCCCCAGTACCCACGAAAGCTGCCAGTTTGAGGATCAGACGCTCCTCCAGGTGAACGCACAGAGGCTTTATGCTGACGATCAGGTGCTTGAAGATCTCTGCATTCTGGTTCTTCGAGGGTAGTTTCTCGGTGGCAATGTCAATCGCTGGCCTCTCGTCATTCTCTGCTCGAGAGGGACGTGTTATGTAGAGGATCGAGGTGCACTGGGCCTCGAACAGTTGATTGTCAATTTGTACGTCGTCGATGCTGAGGTTCAGGGTAGTGTTGGAAAGGGTTTGGATAGTTTCGAAGGCGATTCCAATGAGACGAGCGAAGAGGAGCTCCTCCACTGGTCGTCTGGACACCACTGATAGCCCCAGCCCCGCAGGCAGTCTGATGGTCACCTGGAGTTCTGAAGAGAGCGTTGAAGGGTTCTTCGTAGCGGGATCTACCTGACTGGGACGTTGAGCTACTGCTATGTGCGACCAGTCTCGTTCCTCGAGGAGAGCAAATGTCTTTTTCTAGAATTAAATACCACTTTAGTCTTTTGTTGCAATGTGGAAAGATAAAAGGCTGTGGTAAAGTACAATTACTCTTTCTTTTATATCCAGAACTTGTATAACTCTAGTTGGTCCATCAGTCGTGACTCGAACGGACAGAAATCCGGATCCAGGTCTCAGTCGTTGTCTTCCCACTCTCTGTTCAATTGGTGGTGGGTCGCTCTGGGTCTGGGGGCCCAACACGGCCTCACTCCCTGGTAATTAATTTCCTTATCAGTGTTGACTCAACATTTAGTTAGAGTGATGTTAATTACTCATGTAAGTATTACAAAATGCATTGGTCAAGCAGTTGACGTGAACATTCAATAGTGAAGCAATGAGTATGAGGTGAAAATAAAAGCGTAATGCATATTGAGTAACGCTTTCAGCGTTATTTTTTTATCTGTACGTACACATTTGCCAACGGGCGACACTGCCGCCTGGAACATTTTTTTTTTCTCATCAATACATTAATTACCGGGTATTTCGAGTTATGATTTTCAATTAATTGCTTCAAGTTTTCAGGGGAATTCCGTATGGAAATGCCAAGAGGTGGTGACAATTTTTTAAACTATTTCATTAACTTTTCTCATGTTTCTAGATTAGTCATTTTTCACTTCAATACAGAATTCGACAAATAAAAAATTAAAAAACACCAAAAAATAAACAAAAAAAATGTATGATACATGAATCAATTGCCCAAGCAACTTGAAATACCCCTAATCCAGGCAAATGGTAAAAAAATCAAACCTTCATAGAGTCCCATGAATCCGTCCTTGGATTGGACACACATGTTCTTATGAGCGCAGCAGAGTCTCCCATCATCAGTGAATCTCCACGTCTGGGTGGATCGTCTCCTATGGTGGGGCCTCCTCAAGGCCAGAGCACAATAAGTGAACGGCTGTGGAGCAGTACCAGCGATGTCCAGGACAAGAACGGTGTCAGGAGTTCTCGAATGTTTGTCCCTGGGTGGACTGGAGCCCTCATGCTGAAGCTGCCCATCTCCAGTCATTCGCCAGAGCTGAGACCTCGCCCCATTCTGTTTTCGTCTGAGGGCAACCCAGCCCCCAGGCCCAGCCTCCAGGACTAGCCTCTGGGTCTCGACATCTAGAGGGTCAAGGCCACCCTCTCCAGTCCCGAGATCGCCATCGATTTTGAAAGTACCAGTGAATGCAATATAAATGAAATTCTCGTAGGTGAGGCATCGATTCTCCCCGAGGAGATTTAAATCGTAGGAGCCAGTGACTCCTCCAGGTGCTGTCACCATGAGATTAGCACTCTGGGTCGGTTCATCGAGTGCATAAGGCACTGATGAGTGAGGCCTGACCGTCCACTGGAGACTGTCAAGGACCCCAGCTTGATTTATGGTCAAGGCGACTTCGGAAAAGTTGTCAACTCTTATTGGAGGTGGCATTGTGTTGGCATCAGTGAAGACGATGAAGTAGGTGCTCTCCTGGAGAACGACGTCGACCCTGAGAAAATGCATCTTGCCCAGTGCATCCCTGATATTAATGGTCAAGGAGTGATTGCCATCGAGGATAATTCCACCAGACCACATGCAATTAGGCACATCGATGGTCCTGACGCAAAGCAACTGATCCTTATCGAGCCGGGGCCAGTGAAACGGCATGTGGCAGTCAGGCATTGCTGTGATGTACGTTGCCTGAGCATCTGGATGACTGACAGTAGTGGTGAAACACCTCTGGGCTAGCTCCAGCGTGCAAGAAGATCTGTTGTGCAATTGATACCTCGGAGAGAGGGTAACAACAGTGGTGGCCCTGTACCTCCCCCTGGCTGTCCTCGTAGAGACCCCAATGAGGTAGACGATATCAGGTCGTCCATCCCTGAGGCTGATCCGCAGCCGGTGAACTTGCACTCCCGGCTGGAGATGGAAATGCTGAGACCACTGGGCAATACCGTTGGAATGCACCCCTGAGCCCACCCTGACAGCTAAAGTTCGACTGGCCTCTTCATCACTGAAGGAAAACAGCAGTGGAGCCACCATCCTGGCCCTCTCGTGCTCCTCAAACTGGCCAGCAGCCTCTGAGCCCACCCCCTCCTGCCTGAATACCAATGGCAGTCCAGTCTTATTAACGATCCAATAAGGAGCTATAATATTGATCTTCACTGCTGATCCCTTCTCGACGATAATAACAGCATTGAGGTAGAGGATCCTCCCAGCAGAGTCCGTCAGCTTCATCCTCCCAACGAATGATCCAGATATTTGAGAAAGTATCAAAGTCCCACTCCCAGGATATCCATCAAGCTGCACAGTGATCTCGAATTGCTCTTCAACGTTGACACTGTGAAGATCAGCACTCTGTCCTGGAGCGATTCTCCCACTCTCCATCGACACTTGGTACATCACCTCGTAAGGCAGAAGATTGGTCAGTGTGACCGGAGGAAGAAGAGAAATCGTGTGCGCTGGAAGAATATTTTGCCCTACGTCAGCTGGATAATTGTCCCTCCTCACAGCGACACACATCCTGAAGAGATTATTCTGATTGGTCCTGCAGGTGGTGAGCACCTCGATAATCTCCATAGGTTTTTTCACGAGTGTCCACTCTATAGGCTCCATGCAGTACTGAAAAGCGTAATTAGGGTGCTGAGGCTTGATGTGCATCTTCACACTGGTGTGAGTCAGGGGTACAGACATGACTGAGTGCTCAGGCACGTGAAGGACTTTCGTGCTGGAGCTTAGGACGTTCACAGGTCCACTCAGATACCCCAGCTGGCTGAAGCCGAGCTTCTCGAGTTTAATATCCACTGGGTGTGAAAGTTTATTGGCTACCTGGAGGGCTGATCTCACTGTCACGAGTTTTCTCGCAGATCCCTCGAGCTCCACCGCAAAAACAACTCTAGCTTTCCCAGCATTCGATCCCACAAGTTTGAGATCGGGACTGGCATGCCGAAAGTAAACTCCAATTCTGTCAACAGTCACGGGATCCACTGGCTTCCAACCCTCCACGAGAACAGCTATCTGATGCCTCCTGACTTGATGAGTCGTCTGATGTCTGAGTTTTCCCCTCTCCTCGAAGGTGAATGGTATTGTCTCCCCTGATGGCACTTCACACCACGTTTTATCTCGGATCAGACTACTATCATCATTAAAATTCTCACTTATCTGGCAAACGTCATCGGCAACAGCGATGAACGTCTTAAACCATAAATTCGTGCCTGTCTCGTTTTTAAGAGCGAAGGGAACGAATGGTGATCGTCTCCTGTAGTAGCCCTGGAGGCTACTTAACGATGTCGATGACGATCTGGAGACAGGATCGTGCTTATTGCTGAGATAATAATCCTGTGTCCAGTTGTCTTTGACCAGACTGACGAGCTCCACGAGAGTCGACGTGATATTGACATTAACTGAGTCCTCTGACTGCACTTCCACCTGAAGTCTCTTGGTATTTAAAGTATTCCCAACACTATGTTCCCACCTAGCGCTGGTCTTCCAGGGCTCGATGAAGGGCTCCCACCCACTGAGCACTCTGTTGTAGTAGTCCACACCCAAAGTGGCTCGCATCAAGCCAGGACCCTCCAAAGCCTGTCTCAGATAGAAATCCATGAGGACGAGCTCAGCCAGAGGAACATCAGCATCTCTGCAGTCATCAATGATACAGATTCTGAGACAAGCGGTTTCGATCTCAATCGCTTGGAATCCATCTCTCGAGCGACTATCCTCAGCATTGGGGACTGCGTGCTGAGTCAGCCACAAGGCAGCATCATCCAGTTGTCCATTGCAGACGTCCAGAGCAGCTTCACAATCAGTTTCAGCGAATCCCAGGGCAGAGAGTTTCATTATGTGGCTCTTGGCGTTGGCTGGGGGGCCTGACAAGGACCTCTGCTTAGCCCAGAGGGTCTGCTTAGGAAGGGAATTGACCATTCGCCCAAACATTGTCACATCGTGATAACTTAATTTAACATTGAGTGGCTGGAGTTGAATTTCCAGGGCCCTCTCCTTCGTCAATTCAACACTGGCACCGACTGGATCGATAATGGACAACGCTGTCTCTTCTTCCATCCCCAGGATGCAGGAGTACAACTCGCAGTGAGATAAATTGCAAGACAGAGGCTTCTCCTCGCCCTGTGGATGAGATCTGTATTCCAGGACTGCAGTGCATTTTAAAATAACTGCGTTGGTATCCCAAAGGGAGGTATCCTCGACGATCACAAGTTCAGAGTCAGTGAGATTGAGTTTCAATTCGACGGGCGCGGATGTCATGGACGAGGAATCGATCTCCTGGGAGACAAGGGGAGGTCTTGCGATTCCTATGGGTTCAGGCTCTGGAGAATTGAGGACGAGGAAGTCCCTGACTGCCTCCCACCAATCCAAAATAGCTGTCAGTCTCATGCTGTGGAGGAGAATAGTCGTCGCAGCATTGTTTTTTCTCCTCCTGTGGTGGATCTCGGCCTGGACTCTGTCCTCGATTCCCCCGAAGGTCTTCAAGGGCTGGAGGATGCTCGTGAAGACGTTAGAACGCTTGTTAACGGGCTCATCCTGAAACCTCGTGTCCATCACCAGAATTTCCTGGGAGACCAGATCGATATCCTGGGAGCCATCGCTCAGAGAGTCCAGGGTTAGCCTGGACTTGATAAAATTCACGCAGGCAAGCGCTGCGATCCCGTGATTGGGGTGGAGCCTCACAGCAACGTTGACGATATCCAGGATAATGCAGGACTTGGTCCAGACTTTTCCCCCAACCGCTTCCTCAGCCATGAAGTACTCAGTGGATTCCTGGAGATCGTCCAGGAAGTGGAGAATGTCATCCAGGTTCTCCCCAATATTGTGAGCCAAAAGACCTCTTATAAGCATGTACTGGGCTGGATCCAGGGCGCAATTCATTGTTGACAACGTCCCATGAATGCTCAGGTCTGGGATATCCCTGTTGACGTAGGTATCCAAGTTCCTCTCAATTCTCAAGCTCAAATGACATTTCTCCGTCAGCAGAGATGGCCCCAGCTTCTTCAGGTAGAATCCTCCGATCATCAGGGTGTCAGTCTCACCGATATTGTCATCGTAGTCATTTCCCTCTAGACTCTGCCTGATCCTCTGCGCTGCGTACACGTCCATATTCACCAGCTCCAGGAGCATAATATCAAGAAGACACTGGGTGGAGTCCTTGGAGTGATGAAATGAGTTGTGGGCAGTCAATTCGCCGAGATCGAGAACAGCTAGTTTGTCTGATTGAGAGCTCACAGGGAGAAGGATCACAGGCGCGCCTGCATGAAGCTCCAGAGAGAGTCTTGTTCCCCTAGTCTGTTCCATCGAGAGAATGGGCACTTCTCCAGACCGGAGATTCTGCATAACAGCACGCAACTGCGAAAAATGCCTGAAAAACGCCTGGAGCTCAGCGACAAATCGTTGAGTGTGCACGTAGTGCACTGACGACATCTGGAGCTTGAGTTTAGCGTCGTAGGAGAGCTTTCTGGAGTCCTCGTAACTCGAGTACTGGAAGTTGAGAGCTTTTCTCCCTGATGACAAGAATCTCTCCCGATAGAATCGGCCATGAGGAGTCAAATCCAACAGAGACATCGAGCCCAGCGATCCAGACACCTTAGACTTCCCCGAGGCTTTCACAATCGTCATACTCGCATTAGAAATATTCGCTTTAGCAATTTCCTTGTCTGTTCGAGTGAGAACAAGAGTTAACGACCGAATGTCAATTTCCGTATCGGAGTGGAGTTCTTTGACGGCTCCAGAGGGATCTATGTACTCGTTTCCTGGACCATTGGTTGCAGTCGAAGTTGATGCTGTTGCAATTGAAGTTGTCGATGTTGCTAGGTCTCTCGTTCTCGTCGAAATTTTCGAGCTCACTTGGCTCGTGCCAATTCCAAAGAAATCAAGAACGATCATCCAGGATTCGACACTGACAACCAGATCGAGACAATTAAAATCGATGCAGACAGATTTCTGGAGGATAGGACGCGGAGGCAAGGAGTCACTGCTCTTGGGGATTATTTCCCTCATTGTGATGCTGATAAGAACGAGGTTTTCCTCACAGGTGATTGCTCCAGGGGACGGTGGAGGTGTGTTGGGGGTCCCCACGAGGGATGAGGCCTTCCTCCAGTGTGCAGGAACAGTACCGTAAAGAGTATCTGTTTCGAGTCTGTCTGGGAGGGAACCCCTGCCATACTCGCTTCTCCATTTTTTGTTGAATGCGAGATCTGGACAGGATCTCGAGACACCCAGAGGCACTTTTGCTCGACTGGGAGCCGAGGACTGCATCATCGACCTGTGCCTCGAGCCAATTGGACAGAGAAGATCCTCCATCAGGAGAGACCTGAGCGAAACCTGTGTAGTTGACTCTGTCATCGACAGCTTCTCATATTTTGCAACGAACTCCTGCATGGAGAGCTCCACCAAGGGCTGCTCTGAGTGATCCTGCTTTAATTGAATGCTCAGAGTAGGGAGCTCGAAGAAAACTTTGATGGCCACTTGAAAAGATTTAGAATAACTTTTGGAGGCTGACGTGCTCTCTGCTGGGGGGAGAGTTGAAGAGGTGCTCGGAGGAGCTGAAAATATCACGTGAATAGTGTCGAGAAGCTGTTCGTACTGACTCCTGGACAGCGAGACCTTCAATGGAGTTATTACACCCCCATGGACCTGAACAATCGGTTGTTGAGTGCCGGTTTGGAAGTCCTGATCCAGAAGAAATCCAGAGCTGTGAAGGGAAGCTATAAATCCCTTCTCAACGAGTATTTTCAACGATGTGTCATGAAGAATTGGTCTCCCAGATTCTTTGCAGCTGTACATGTCGTCTGCTCTCAGGGGCAGATTCGTCCCAGTGATGTGGGAGATTTTGGAACTGACGTCGAGAGAATAAAGATTGATGTCACGAACATCGAGGCTCACAGTCAATTTAGTATCGTCGGAAGGCTCGTGCTGGAGGGTCATGGTTCCTAGGTGAGCTACAAACACCTGAGAGCTGTGAGAGGATCTCGGTATCACAAGAACAGGACTGTCTAGAACGACATCGAGCTTGAGCGTGAGAATTCCAGAACTGGGCTCAATATCCACTGATGAAAAACTGGGTAGTCGCTTTCTCTGGGGTCCACTCCAGTCCTCGTGGACCAGACCCATTGCCATGTCAGTGGCAGCTGCACCAATATGTCTCGCTAGTTTACTCAGGTACTGCTTAAACTCATCAGCACATGACCGAAGTTCAGAGATAAGATGAGGGGCATGTGTGTACCAGACACTCCCAATCCTTACAGCGATGCTGACACTGTCAGGTGGTCCACTACTCTCAGCTGTTGAATTTCTGCTCGCTGAGAAGCTGAAGGCCTCTGGCTGATTTGACAGGCCTGAGACGTGCTCCAGGGGGTTGTGAGAGGGATTTGCCAGGGGATCCCGCCCCACACTGATAATCCTCTGATGAGTTTTTCCAATTAGTGTCTGATCGAGTACTTGAAGACCACCGAGAGACCCCGATATCGAAGTATTTGCAGCCAGTGTCGCTTGAATTCTTGCATCTGACATCGTGGCTGTTGCTATTTTCTGTCCAATCAGGTGACTGTCCTGCATCACTGCTCTCAAAAGCAAAACATTCAGCCTGTGAAAATCAAATGTGATTTCAGTTCTCTCTGGTTTGCCTTCGACACTCAGACTGACGATGGAATCCTGCCTGGTGATTGTTTTATTCTTCGGGACTTTCGAAGAAGGCAATAGACGCCTGACAAAGCCAATCAACTCCACGATGGTCTCCTGATTGGCAATTATATCAAGGTTATTAAACTGAATACTCGCCACTCTGAGTTTCTCCAGGGGATCCTCGATCAGCGTGAGTTCCACTACAATCAGGGCCTCGTTGTCCAGCTGATCTAACCCCATCAGGGAATTATTCCTCGGAGAGAATAAATTCTTTGTGTCATGAGCTAAATTGGATAAAGCACGAGTAAGAGCCACAGGTGATGTAAGCCTCCTGGAGACTGTGGGATCAGGGGAGCCAGGGGAGACTGGTGAAACTGGAGAGGTTGGCTCAGAGTCTCTCAAGCTCCCCGAGACACTGTCCATCCCCACGTGTTTGTGACTAGCGACTAGCAGCTCAAAATCAGGGCCAAATTCCTGCATAGCATCCACGAGGAGCAACCCATGAACTGACAACGATACACTGACATCTGCTGGTCTTTTAGTCATGGCTGCTCTGACCCCAGACACCTGGAGCTCAGCGACACTCCTCCCTCTGGACTGCAGCTCAAAGGTCATCTGGTCTATCATGAATTGAATCATCATTGCGTGGTTCATGGCTTTGTCCAAGTGCTCCTCTTTCTTCGGGCTCTCTGGCTCACTTGCCGACGTTTGTCCGAATCCTTCTGCTCCAGATAAACTCGTGATCAACTGATTGGACATGGATCTCAGGGCTTCGATCTTCTGCTCATTTACGTGAACAACTAATCTGGGTAAATTTCCGGAAATCGTTAACGATGGAAACTGAGGATCGACTGTGGAAACGACTCTCCTTTCAATCTGAAGGGAGATATTGAATCTCTCCAGGACGTGAAGAGTCGACAATCCCCTGGTCCTTGCGTGTTTCCAGTTGTCCTTGACTTTTCCAACGAGCACCTGAAGGTCCGACAAGTATATACTGTACTGATCATACAATTTATGGTGAAGAGCAGACTCTGAAATCCCCTGGAAGTCCTGAACGGAGCCATTCTCCTGGCTTCCTGGAGGAGTGGAGCAAGGGGTTTGGAATCTCTCCTCCTCATCGTCGTCGTCCCTCTCCAAGTCCTTAATGTCCTTTCCTTGACTGAAATCGATGTCGTCTTCACTCGTAGGAGATCCTGGCCTCAGCACAACCTTTTTATTATCGATACTATTAGTCAAATGAAGCCTTCCAAAATCTACGACAACGACAGCTGCAGTGGATTCCTGGAAATTCTCAACTAAAAGAATCTGTGGAGCTGAAATATTGAACTGCAGATCCCAGGAGGATCTATACACAAAATCACCCTCGAGAATCTGCTCCCAATTCTTCATCAGTTGCCTCCTAGTTCTCCTCTTCATGGCCTGGAGCCTGGGATTACTAGAATTTTTATGGGGCCTGCTGACAAAGTCCACGAGCCACCTGATGGCTGTAGAATTATACACAACGTCCAGAGATCTAGTGTTCAAGTGCAGAGAGTGATCTGTACTAACGTGAAATGGTTTTTTCTCGTAGATCAATTCAAAAAGAGGCTGTTGAGAAGTTTGCTGAGCCACAAGTTTCTCCGACGAGGATCTCAACCGAGACGTGCAGACCGGCAGTGTCTGAGGTTGAATCAAAATCGGAAACATTGAATTAACCGTCAAAAAGTCGTGAAGATAGAGTGCCCCCAGGCTGATAGAAAACTTGTGAGAGCCAGACCTGGGGCGAGACTCGTAGCTCAGTACAACTCTTTCGAACTGCAACTCCATAACGATTTTATCACCAACACTGTCTTTATTTCTGGTGCAGAGAGAAATCGCCCCCTTCGAGAGAGTGAAATTAAACTGTCCGAAAACGGTATCCCTCCTGAGGAGAGTATTATCGTCAATGGTATCAGCGAGAACGTCCAGGAGTTCTCCATCGAAGGTCGAAGATCCAGATTGAGTAGAATTGGTAGAAGCCTGTGGAGCCTTTGAATACCAGCCCCACCACTGGGGGAACCACTGGACGAGCATTCCACGCGCAGCTGGAGAGCTGGCCTCAGTCTCCGGTATCGACGGTTTGGAGGGGACAGGAGGTCTGACCTTCGCCATTGCAAGTTCCCTGAGAACCCTTAACTCATCATAATTCAATTCATACTCAATTGCCTCTTTCCTGGCTTTAGCATCTGGTGATAAAATAGCTGTGGGTGTCGCCAGGATCCTCTGATAGGTGTCCACGTAGAAGACATTGTCCACTCCTCTATTATAAATGTCCTTCCACGTGGGTTTTGGTTTTAAAGCGTCTCTCCCGAGGTGACATCGAACCGCATACTTCCACCAGTCCTTTGGAGCATCGGAGATAGAAGAGTGAGGACGACATCGTCTCTGCCTCCTCCTCCGTTCAATGTCCTCCAGCTCCTTGATGCACTTGACCATTTGCTCGTACTGCTCATCGGTGACCAGTAGTGGCACCTCATCCAGCTGGAGATCTACGACGATCCTCGGTCTGTTGATGGCCCTTAGAGGTTTCTCACACCTGTCCCTCTTGATCCTGGCGCAGGCACTCACTGGGGATAGTATGTATTTCCACATGGTGCTCCTGGAGTCGTTCATGGCGACAGCCAGGTCACCAAGATTGAGACTACCAAACATCTGAGAGGAGTCCAAGTGGTTCCAATAGATGGATAGCCCATCGAGCTCCATCAGCTTGAAGGAGGCATCGTTGAAATTCCAGGAAGTAGATCCTGGAATCCAGCTGGCGTCACAGCTCTGGGCTGAGAGGGCCTTGATCGTCACCCCCAGAGCCACTCCAGATTTGTCTGACAGTCCAGGGGTCACATCGTCCTCGTAACGAAAGTGTACATCCTTTATGTTCAACTGCAGGTTCTCGATTATATTCGTTACGAGGGAAGTGCCATAACTCAGCCAGGAGCTGTAGCTCGAGGCGTAGTATCCAGGGTCTCGCTCTGTTGAGGCTCGCCATCTCGCCTCCAACGAGTCTAGCCTGCTGTGCTTGTACTCCTGGATGATCTGCTCTTCAACTTCGCTGTCGTAATCCTCTAGGTTGATTGGCCCGGCCACCAGGTACAGCTGTTCGATAGCAATCACCCATGAGGCAGATCTGATCTGACGAACTGGAATTTGTACTCTCACTTTTCCTATGAAACCTGCCTTTATCTCAATTGGCAGGCCAATGTGACGTAGAGCTTCTTTTTTCAAGGGCAAATTCTCGAGCTCTACCTCACCTGTTAATTTTAGAAATTATTAGATATTCGGGGCTTTTTCAGAATAAATATTTGAGAAATTTAAAGGGCTCACCGGAGAGGAGGGCTATGCTGAGCTGATCTGTGTTCAGGTTCTCCACGTACTTGCCCAGATAATTGTTGAGCACCCAGGCAACGAGTCCCTCCAGCATTCTCGTAAATGCGTATCAACACTCAGAATTGTTGATGCAATCATCAGGTACAGAAGTACAATAGAATTTCTCCTTGGTGGGTTAGACTCCGGTACTTCAATATATCCTGAGCTCTGATGACGGTTGAAAACGGAAATGTTAATTAGCTGGTACTCGAATGCACGTGCCACTGATTTAGACTATTGATTTCGGAATTTCCAAGTGTGACGATAAGTAGAAAATAATTTATCGAAATAAACATTGCGCGATTATTCAGGAATAATTGGAATTGTTCGTCGGAGATCTTCTGTACCGTCGGAGTAAATGACGAATAAATGAATTGCCAAAACACGCGCAAGAAAATCTACAATATCTCACAATTCCCGCCATGGTTTTGAATTGCGGCGGGTTTTTATGGAAAAAAAACGCGACGATTTTAGGGTAGTGTGAGTCGTGGGTGATGGATATTCATTGTATGTGTATCAGAGAGGATTGACTGATTGATTTCATTAGGAGTATATATTTTGCAAAAGTATCGTTTTAAAAAATTGCTAATTTTTCAATTTCACTGGATATCTCCTGGATTTTCAAATATTCAGTTTTTAAACGATATTTCGATTGATTTGCCATTAACAAAAAAAAAAATTGGAATTATTTTGAAAAAATAAAAAAATGATTGATGCCGGGATCGAACCCGGGCCGCCGGCGTGCCAGTCGAGCACGTTACCGCTAGGACAACGCGCTAATTTAAGAATTTAAATTCATTAGTGGTATATATTCAATACATTGAATAATTTTTTCCATTGAAATTCCACAAGATGTGGTTTCCCCCTTCCGTACGTGCTACAGTCGGCTAAATTTCAGTTAAACAAATGAAAAACAAAAAGCATTCGTACAGCAGAAAATAACATTCACCCCGTCGACTTGATGGACACCCCAGCATTGCAATAAAAACTTCGTTAATAAAAAAAAAACACCCCAGCATTGCGTGTTGCGCCCTCCCTCTCTTGGGGTGCAGTACTACAATGCCGCTTGGGTCACTCAAACCCCGAGAACTGAGCCTCTACTTTAGTCAATCCTTGATGTGTATCGATGTTTATCAAGGCGATATATTGGGATATCGATACAAATTCCGATCTGATGCGATACCGAATATCGATATTCTTTTTTTGAGCATTGGAAAATTCATGGCTAATGCGGCAAAAACAGAGAGAGACTAGCGAATGAGAGAGGATGAATTTGAGACAAAGTACGAACCGCATTACGAGGTATGAAGTCAGCACTTACATACGTATCTATCACTCGTGATTTTTTTTGCCAGTCAGAGACATTCGATTTTATCGTTGACAAATCGTGAATTGTTGGAGTAAATCCATCTCATTCGTGCGCAGATTTCCAGAAGTGTTGCATCCCAGGTAGAACTGACACTGACGGCTCAGACATGAGGTAAAGGGATCATCAATTGAGATAAGAATTCTTCTAATAGAGTAATTAATTAATTGTCATTCATTCATCTCGTGAAGAGATTTAGATTCAACTTGAAAATGATTTGTTTTTAGTCTAGTGACTGTGATATCCATCCTGAGGCCTTAGAAAAGTGAGTGAAAAGCTAGAACCCCAAGAAAATGTGGAGAGAGACGTTAGAAGACCTCAAGGATGCTCACCTGGTGGCGAGAATCCAGGAATTCTTTGGCGTGGACATCAGTCACGAGAAATCCCCAAGAGCCTTCACCTCCGAGACCGATGATCAATCGAGATTAATCGAGAAGAACGGAATAACCCGTGAAAATGGTAAACGAATCGCTCACGCGACTGATTCTATTGACGCGAAGGAAAAATTACCGGACAAACGAGTGCCAGTGAACAATTACTTCTGGTACTATTTGTTCCTCTTTGGAACAGAATTGGGTGACGAGATGTTCTACTGCTCGTTCATTCCCTTTTGGTTCTGGAATGTTGACGGAGCCGTTGGGAGGAGAATAATCCTAGTCTGGTCGATAGTTATGACAGCTGGACAGGCCTTGAAGGACATCCTCTGCTGGCCACGTCCTGCCTGTCCCCCAGCTGTCAGACTTCAGAGCAAATGGTCGCAGGAGTACGGAATGCCATCGACCCATGCGATGGTTGGAGTGGCCATTCCATTCGGCATTATCTTGTTTACTCTGAATCGATATGTCTATTCAATTCCTGCGGGAGTCGTCGTCGCCGTTTTGTGGTGGGTATTTGTCATTTTACATTCCAATAACTCTTCATTCCATGAATATTGAGAATTTACTATCACTGATAAATGGTTCGATTATAGATAGATTATCTCATTATCGTTCTAGGTGTTCGTTGATTTGTCTGAGCAGACTGTACCTAGGCATGCACACAGTCTTAGATATCGTGGCTGGACTCCTGCTGGCCATCATGATGATGATTCCACTAGTGCCAGTCGTTGACTTCACCGATTACTATCTAGTCACCAATGAGGCGGCATTTTTTATACTCTTCCTTATGAGTGTTGCTACTATTATTTATTATCCGACCAGTGAGAAGTGGACACCGACGAGGTAAAATTATTTCATTCAAAACGATTGATCAATTTTGAAAAAAAAATTATTGCTCCAGGGGTGACACGGCGATGGTAGTGTCCGTGACAACTGGTGCTCATTTAGGGGCTCTTATTAACTTCAAGACTGGAGCAATGCAGCCTCCTCTTCTGCCACCACCCTACAGCATAATGTGGCCGACGCGGACGATGCTAGGGTGCACGATATTACGCACAATCCTCGGTTTTTGCTGTGTCTTCGCCACAAAGGCCATCAGCAAGTTTCTGGGGTACACCATAATATGTGCCATACTCAGGGTCAATCCCAAAGACCTCATTAACAGTGAGAATTCACTCAAGAACAAGAACAAAGTATTCGTTGATTTATTTTGCAAGTACATCAGCTGTTTCATGATCGGTTTAAACACTGTTTATCTTCTGCCCAATGTATTTACGATTATGGGAATTGGAAGGCCGACATTTTACACAGAAATGTGAGACGATAATAGTTTTGCATTTTGATTCAATTGAAAAAAGTTAGAAATTATATTTTCCCACAACGACAAATTGAAAATTAATTAAATGAATTCGGTGGAGACAAAAAATTTGAGATTTTTTGTTAAACCATAATATTTTTCGTTAAACCATAATATTTTTTGTTAGGTTTTGTTCATAAATTTGTTGTTCAAAAGAAATTGTTCGGAACTAGCTTTAAAAATAATCAAAACAGAAATATTTAATGTCACCTTAGTTAATTACTTTGCAAATAATAATCTCCTTGTTTGTAAAATAAAAATGTAGATTTAAGATGAGACATCACTAATGTAAATTAAGATATTCTCAAGTGTTCTTTTGATATCGCAGCGATCGCTCCATCGCCAGGCCTAGGGAATTCAATGATCAGTCATTAGAATACGCGCGTAATTAATAATTAATTACTTTTAATTATCGAGAAATACCTCATTGTGTCATATTCACGTCAATATCAGTGGCATATCCACTCTTAGTATCTAGTTGACAAACAAGTTCAATAAATGAATTGTAGAAAACCGGTTGATAGCAATTATTTATAAATTATTATTGTGAGAAAAAAACTCTTACGTTGAGATCAGTGTCTAGGGAAGCCGTCGTTGAACTTTGGTCAATTGCGAATGGAACGAAGATGTCAACGAGGTAATTATACGAGATTACGTCAATTAGAATTCTGTCTTCACCGATATCCGCTCGGATATCGTTTTTGGAACACTGAAAATAATTTGTTAATCGAGCACCGTAATTTCTAGCAGCATAAAAGAGTCAAAAATTAATACCTGATTGGGAAGTTTAAAGTATCCAATTAATTTCTGAGGTTCACCTGCCTTCGGTGTTCTAAAGATTACGTAGTGAGAATTATCAGCAACTTGAACGCTCTCAAGCATTTGTTTTTTATCTTTGGATTTTGTTAATTTATTTTCAGAGATCTCCTGGATCAGAGGCTTTGGTGCACTATTGGCTGACGAGTACTTGGGGGGTCGTTTTGCCACCCTGTGGTCGTGCAGTTTCCCCACGACCTTTCGATTCTTCAAGACGACATAATTCTCAGAATCAACGACCTTGTCGTACTTTTCTCCGATGGCTGAGAGAATAGTGAGGACAGCAAAGGCAAAGAAATGTTTTTTCTCCTGGCATTTGTTGTAAAATTTTGTATTTATTGCGACGTCGTACGTAGGACACTGGCTTCCACTTTTATCAGCCTCTAGTCGTTCATGTCCAATGCTCATGGGTATGCACCAGGCTGGAGAATCCTCTGCAAGGATCTCATGGAATCTGTCATCAGAGATGTCCTCGGGGGGTGGAATTTCCGTGGTGTGACAGATATTGACGAATATTTTACCCCCAGAATCAACTTTGGTCTTAACACAGACCCCAGGGTGAGGTCTGAAGACAACTGACGGTGTGTGGGGTTCCTCCAAGGTCTTCAGGAGGCGATCGAACTCATCCTCGTTTTCCTTATATTCCTGGGAGGTAAAGATCATGAAAAATCATGTAAATACAAATGATTGCTTCGATAGGATAAAAACAAATTGAAGGATATTCTCACAGCAAGCAAGAGGTTCTTTTTTAATAGCGACTCGTCGACGTCGAGGAGAGTGTTCGGCATTCTGACTGGACAATTCAATTTGAATGTTCAATACACCAACAATTACCCTATTTATTATCACAATTGTGGACAGGATGTCCAGAGACCGGCAAAATTGTTTGGAATGCGGGGAGAAGACGAGAAGCATGGGCTGTCATTGGCAAGTGCAAAGAGGATTGACTGAAGTAGAGACTCAATTCTGGGGGTTTGAATGACCTCAACGGCATCGTAGTGCTGCACCCCAAGAAAGGGAGGGCGCCACACGCAACGCTGGGATATCTGTCGTTAGCAGACTCAGCGACTTTTCAGTAATATCCCTCCAGCTTCCCTTTTAACAACTCTGAGCTCTTTGATGTCACAGATTCCACTGACTGGAATTTTTCTCGCTTCCTATGCGTCCTAGCGCAAAAAAACGCCCAGATTCGTGAAGGGCGCGACGAGACGCATCGACTCCATGTATCGAAAAGTCGATTTTCGCGAAAAAGGACGCATAGAACGCGAGATAATCGAGTTTTTCTAAAAAAAAAAAAAATTCGCGAAAATCGACTTTTCGACACATGGAATCGATGCGTCTCGTCGCGCCCTTTACGAATCTGGGCGTATTTTTGCGCTAGGACGCATAGAACGCGAGATAATCGAGTTTTT